>NC_088370.1:26350248-26364754 GCF_034508935.2 Berghia stephanieae | reverse complement strand
TATAACGGACCAACACACAAAACTATGTGTAATCGTGAACGTTTATAGTCCGGAAAATACAGTTTAGTGAGTATTACTCCTAAACGCGGATGGCAAAAAACAATAACAAAGACCCGAGTGACGTCAACTTCGATCTATCTTTTGCTATTATTGCCCGTTTAATGCTATAGAACCATAAGATAGTATGCGCTTGGCTAAGAAACTCACAACATTGCCATCCGGAACTGACCAGCACACAAAACAATGTGAAACCTTGAACGTTTTTATAGTTATAGTCTGGTTAATACAGTTAAGTGAGAATTACTCATAAACATGGATGGCCAAAAAAAAACAAAACAAATGCTTGAGTGACGTCACTTTCGTTCCATCTATACATAACATTATGCGTACCGATTTTATTCTGATTGATAGCGTTTAGTGAGAACTAATCAAGTCAACGGGCTGTATGGATGTTGTGACCTTGGCTAAGAAACTCACAACATTGCCATCCGGAAATATAACGGACCAACACACAAAACTATGTGTTACCTTGAAGGTTTATAGTCTGGTTAATACAGCTTAATGAGAATTGGATTCAATATTATGATGTCACGTTCGCCCAGCAACGATCAGCTTGGTTCTAAACAAAGAAAATCGGTACTTTTTATTTTTCATGCTGGCTAAAACTTTTTCACATGACATGTGATCAGAATGTATAAAACATATACTGTTTTTCTCCTCTTGATACACTCTTATGCTCGTCGGAGAAGTATTTCATTAGGGTGTCCGCCATTGTTCCGATATTTTAGAACTATGCGTCTTTATGAGGGAAGTGACGTCACGACTGTTGAAGCCTTTTAACCATAAACATGGATGCCAAAAACAATACCAAAGAGCAGAGTGATGTGTACTTCCTTCATTCTAATGTTTGTACACAACCGACTATATTTGTCCGAGCGGGTTTGAGAGTACGTCACAAATCCCGTCTTTTGATTGGTCAAAAATCTACTTGTAAACTGCCTTCGGCCGTAGCCATGGTTAACTTATATAGCCTGACACTAGAACCACGAAGTGTTATAGATAGTTCGAAGATGACGTCACTCAGGTCTTTGTTATTGTTTTTTGCCATCCGCGTTTATGAGTAATGTTCACTGAGCTGTATTAACCCGACTATAAACGTTCGTGGGTACACACAGTTTTGTGTGTTGGTCCGATATACTTCCGGATGGCAATGTTATGAGCTTCTTAGCCAAGCGCATACTATCTATAGTTTGACGTCATTTTTAAAAGTTTTTTTTTTTTGCACCCTCTAGTTTTTTTTGGCACCCTCTAGTGAGTTGTCGTTAGTAGAGCTCAGGGAAACAATTGATCCCATTGGTTGAACTATTGAATACAACTCACGATTTGTTTTCTTTTGTGGCCAAAGACTTGTCTTTTGACGTCAATTTTTGGTCAGTGCCAGGCTATAGATAGTATGCGCTTGGCTAAGAAGCTCATAACATTGCCATCCGGAAGTATAACGAACCAACACACAAAAGTGTGTGTATCCATGAACGTTTATAGTCAAGTTGATACAGTTCAGTGAGCATTACTCATAAACGAAGATGGCAAAAAAACAATAACAAAGACCTGAGTGGCGTCATCTTCGAACTATCTATAAGTTAACGATGGCTACGGTTGGGCTATCAGGCCTGCTTATAGGGGAAATTTGTCTGTAGGGTCTATTCCAAGGGAAGACTGGAATATCCCAGGCGTGAGCCGCATTGCAGCGCCGCAAATTGAGCTAGGGCGAGGTGACTTGCTCGAGGCCACACAGCGCAACGGCGGGTGATCGTACTTGTTACCTTTCGGATACGAAGCAAAGACCATCCAGTTGAGCCATGCTGCCCATTGTTAAACAAAATAAAAGATAAATAAATACTTAAAAATAAACCCCACCCAACTCTCAATAAAATAATAAGATAAAAACAAAAACACAAACAACGAATAATAACTAAAAACAGCCCACCTCCTCCTCCCTTTCCATCCTCATCTCAAAACTGAATAAATCGAATTGAAGCAGTAGAGATACAAAACAAAAATGAAAATCGATTACATTCAACCTGACCAAAACACCTGATGTTCCCCCCTCCTCCCCCCCCCCCCCCCCCCCCCCCCCTCCAATCCCCCTACTCACCACAGGCATTTAATTACCAGTTGAATCACAGCCTAAACAATTCGGACAACAGTTGTTGTTTGGGTTTTAAAAATCGACCGATAGGAGAAGAAATACTTATTCATGTCTTGATTTAAAAAAAAAAAAATCCCTTTGTGGTCTAGTTGCTTAATGGATGGAGCCGACGTGCACTTATTTGCAGGTCTGATAACCCAATTCCTTATGGGCTCATTATTGTAATGGAAATCTTTTTTTTTTATAAATGACGCACAATATTGTTCATTACAGCAGTGTTAAACTGGACCCATAAGTGGGTTCGAGTGTCAAACCTGTAGGCTATATATATATATATATATATATATATATATATATATATATATATATATATATATATATATATATATATATATATATATATATACACGTCGGATGGAGGACATGCCTAATACAGATAGGAATCTGGTTCAGATGCTCTTTCAATAGCTACGGTTCTTCTTCTTCGTTAATTGTGTGTATACCAAGGAGTGGGTGGAATGCTGACAAAGCTCTATTATTATTATTATTATTATTATTATCATCATCATCATCATCATCATCATCATCATCATCATCATCATCATCATCATCATCATCATCGTCATTATTATTATTATTAGGAGGGGAGGGGGGAGGAATCTAATCGAACTGTCATATGTCCAATGGATTGAGACAATGGTTCTCAAAATAACAAGCAAAGAATATAATATGACAGAAGGATGACCCTGACATTGTTTCCGCACAGCACACCCCCCCCCCCCTCCTTCCAACCCTTTCCCGCGCGCCTTTTCACCCCGTCTTATTGATTTTTCCGTGTTCATTCTTTTTTTATTTTTTATTTTTTTGTTTTTTGTTTTGTTTTGTTGAATGGGCATCGTCATAAACGGCGATGTATTCTGTACGATTGACCGACGCCATAATGTTTACGTGTTAATCCAACCGCAACGACACGGGCAGTGTTAATGGGTTCTATAACTTTAACAGGTTTCTAAGGGGTTGGATTCCATGGCTTTGCCGTAAACAGACCTGCTTACCTTTAAATTGTGAAATTGAATGTAAGATTCATTTTTTAAAAAACGAAAACAGATAGTGCGGACGTTTCGGGTTTCCCCTTTATCAGCAAAACAGGATGAATGAAACACTACAGACGAATGGGATAATGAACAGTGGTGATTCGCCCAAAATAAAGAAAACAACCAAGAACAAAACAAACAACAAAAAACAAACAAGCAAAAAGGTAGAAGAAAAAGATTAACCCAACACAAAACAGTTTTTGAATTAGTGCAGTTCCTTACTGGCAATTGTGAAAAAACAAAACAAAACAAAAAACAACAACAGAAAAGCCTCTGAATCGAGCATCGTAATGCGACGATGAAATTATGCTGTAGAAAGGTGCTTTTTTATACAATTATTAATCTGTGTATCCGCATCATTGATTTATTTACTTTTTTTTTTTTTCTTTTCGTTTCTTCAGACGTTCGCAAATATGAGGACGAAGACAGCAACGCCGACATTGGCCATTTGGCGGACATGACGTCATCGTTCTACAGTTCCAGCAGTTCTTCCCAGCGAGCAGCGCCACCATCTCCATCGCGCGTATCATCAAATACAGAACCACAATCGTCGTCTTCGTCATCCTCGTCTTCTTCTTCTCCCTCTTCATCATCGTCTTCGCAAGACAAGTCATCATCATCATCATTATCGCCATCATCATCATCATCATTATCGCCATCATCATCATCATCTTCGTCGTCACACAGTTCTCACCGTTCTAGCTCGTCAACCAAAAAGCTTGTGGACCACGCTTGCATGGTGGGCCTTGACGAATGCCTGGAGACGGCCCACTGCGTCAAGCCCAAGTCTTCCAAAACCAGACAAGGTCATTGCCAATGCAAAGACGGATACAGTAAAACCAACGATTTGAATTGCAGGAAAGATGGTACGTTTCTGGCACCATATTTCGCGATGTCGATTTGGGCAAAAAAAAAAAAAAAAAAAAAGAGAGAGACAGAGAGAGAGAGAGAGAAGAGAGAGAGAGAGAGAGAGAGAGAGAGAGAGAGAGAGAGAGAGAGAGAGAGAGAGAGAAGAGAGAGAGAGAGAGAGAGAGAGAGAGAGAGAGAAGAGAGAGAGAGAGAGAGAGAGATTCTTGCTTTCATTACTCGCTCTTCACTCTCTCTTCCTCTCTTTTCTTCTCTCTTCTTCTTCTCTTCTTCTTTCTTCTTTCTTTTTTCTTCTTTTCTTTTTTCTTCTTTTTTTCTTTTCTTACTTTTTTATTTTTTTTTTTCTTATTATTATTATTATTATATATATTACTTATTACTTATTACTTACTTACTTACTTACTATATTATTACTATACTATACTATACTATATCTATTACTATACTATCTACTACTTACTATCTACTTACTACTATATACTATTACTTATTATATCTATACATATCATTACTCTATATATTACTACTATATCTATTACTACTATACTATATACTACTACTACTACTACTACTACTACTACTACTACTACTATACTACTACTATACTATACTACTACTTATACTACTACTACACTACTACTACTACTCTACTATACTACTACTACTACTACTACTACTACTACTACTACTACTACTACTACTACTACTACTACTACTACTACTACTACTACTACTAATACTATACTACTACTACTACTACTACTACTACTACTACTAACTACTACTACTACTACTATCTACTACTACTACTACACTACTACTATACTACTACTACTAACTACTATACTACTACTACTACTACTACTACTACTATACTACTACTACTACTATACTACTACTACTACTACTACTACTATACATACTACTACTACTACTACTACTACTACTACTACATCTACTACTACTTACTACTAACTACTACTACTATACTACTATACTACTACTACTACTACTCACTACTACTACTCTAATACTATATACTACTACTACTACACTACTACTACTACCTACTACTACTACTACTACTACTACTACTTACTACTACTACTACTAACTACTACTACTACTACTACTAACTACTACTACTACTACTAACTACTACTACTACTACTACTAACTACTATACTACTAACTACTACTACTACTACTACTACACACTACTACTATACTACTACTACACTACTACTCACTACTAATACTACTACTACTCTACTACTATACTACTTACTACTACTACTACTACTACTACTACTACTACTACTACTACTACTACTACTACTACTACTACTACTACTACTACTACTACTTATACTACTACGTTACTACTACTACTAGTGAAGAATTCGCAACTTATGATGCGGGGAATTAAAGGCTATTACAAACAGGCACTCATCGGTTTTACATTTTACACTACCGTATTGTGGAAATCAACAACATAGATTGAGACGAATCTTTTGAACTATCAACGATCAAAATGGGTTAGGCGTAATATGAAAGTATGTAGGTGCGCGCAAATGAATTTGACAGTAGGGCGGCCTGCAAGATGGCGATTGAGAGGGCGCTGTTTTTGTTGTTTTTTGTAATATTAAAAAAATTTTTTTTTTTTTTGGGGGGGGAGGGAGAACTTTTTTGTTTTAAATTTATTTATTTATATTTTAAAAAAAAGAATTTTTGAAGGCTTTATTCATGAGCAATGGTTTTTTTTTTTTTTTTTGTTTTTTTTTTTTTTGGTTTATTTTTCATTAAAACTCCCAGACCAACTTATCTCTTTTAATTAGTATCAATTACATTACTTACTTAATCCTCTTCGGGCATTGAGGCATAATATAGGCATCCACCAGACATCTCCATTTTTTTTTTTTTCATTTTTTTTGCGGTCGGCTGCTCTTGCGGTGGTGGCTGTATTCCTGGACATGCCTACTTTCTTTATTTCTATCTCCATGGTCCTTATCCAGGTTTTTTGGGTCTTCCCTGCTTTCCCTTCCCATCTGCTGTCCAGTACATGGCTGCTATGGGAAGTGACCCGTTTTCCATTCTGGACACATGACCCAACCAACGCCATCTTCTTTTTATTTGGCTTTCAATGTTAGTGCAGTCAGCTTTCTTTAATAGCTTGAACGAAATTGATGTCACCCGGGTCTTTGGGTTTTTTTTTTTTTTTTTGTTTTTTTTTTTGTTCTTTCCTTTTTTTTTTTAATTTATTTATTTATTATTTTTTTTTTTTGCCATCCATATTTATGAGTAATTCTCACTAACATGTATTAACCAGACTATAAAAGTTCATGGTGACATATAGTTTTGTGTGTTGGTCCGGTATACTTCCGGATGATAATGTGAGTTTCTTCGCCA
Organism: Berghia stephanieae; assembly: GCF_034508935.2. Classification (NCBI taxonomy): domain Eukaryota; kingdom Metazoa; phylum Mollusca; class Gastropoda; order Nudibranchia; family Aeolidiidae; genus Berghia; species Berghia stephanieae. Next base: position 26,358,235 of record NC_088370.1, on the reverse strand, counting down.
AGCGCATACTACATATAGATCCACTGTTTTTATTTTTGTTGGCCAAAATTATGTTGAAAATTACGTTAGCTGGGTTTAATTTCAACGTGTTAGATGTTGGGGTAACGGAATGATTCAAGAGCAGTTTTTTAAAGCCCAGACCAACTTACTAATCAAATGGTCCTTTTAATTTGTATCAATTGTATTAGTTAGATTTAATTCCAATATGTTAGATGTTGTTGGGACGGTGGGGTGACTTCTGTCGTCCCATGCCGCCACAACATTCTTTTATTATTGTTATTTATTCATTTATTTGTTATTGTTTAAATTTATTAACATTTTTATTGTATTAGTTGTTTATAGATAGTGTGCGCTTGACTGAGAAGCTCATAACATTGCCATCCGGAAGTATAACGGACCAACACACAAAACTGTGTAAATCCATGAACGTTTATAGTCAGGTTAATACAGTTCAGTGAGCATTACTCATAAACGCGAATGGCAAATAACAATAACAAAGACCTGAGTGACGTCATCTTCGAACTATCTGTACACACGTATCTACGCCTACATGCATATCTTTTTGTTGCCCCGTGTGATGTCGGGGGTCCCTCAACTGAGAGGGTGCAAGAATAGCCCAACGCCAAGCCAGCGGGTCGTCAAAGGCGACTAATGGTGTGTGACTCCCACTTTTTGAGTCACCTGGTCCTCCAGGTTGGGGGTTGTCGAAGGATTAACACAAAACAACTTCCATAAAACTCAAACCGTTACAGAAACGCAGACGGACAAATCATATTCTTTTTTTTTTTAGCTTGCGCGATCGAACGAAGAGTTTCTGCAATGACGGAATTTATGAATAACGAGTTTAAAAAGTTAGCTCTGGATAGAGAAGGGTGGAAATTGTTTGTCTGTGGCCTATAGATAGTATGCGCTTGGCTGAGAAGCTCATAACATTGCCATCCGGAAGTATAACGGACCAACACACAAAACTGGTTGTATCCATGAACGTTTATAGTCAGGTTAATACAGTTCAGTGAGCATTACTCATAAACGTGGATAGCAAAAAACAATAACAAAGACATGAGTGACGTCATCTTAGAACTATCTATACCTGACCCAGGGTTAAAAAGGCGATGATGATGATGATGATGATGATGATGATGATGATGATGATGATGATGATGATGATCATTTTTTTTTTTTTTTTGGGTGGTCAAATCTGATTCAAGAGCAATGTTTTCTTTTTTCGTCATCCTAATCCCACACAACAACAATCGACTGGATGGGCTATTTATAGTTAGGGTTAGGCGTCATGTCCCGTCCTACATGTTAAATTTTGCTGTTGACCAGGGACCCCTTGTAAAGCGCTTTGAGCACGTTTAGTGGATATTACTCTATATAAAAGCTCAATTTTTAATTTTTTTTTTTTTTTTTTTTTTTTTTTTTACATCTTCAGGATTGAAACAAATCAATACAAATAACATCAGACACGAATGACGGGACGAAATTAGTCTTAACAAAAGAGTTATGTGATTTTAAAATTATTTTTCTATTATACTGTGGAAATTAACATAGATCGAGACGAATCTTTTGAGCCACCAGCGGCAAAATAAATAGGATTCAATAGTCTGATGCCACGTCCGCCCAGCAACGAGCAGCTTGGTTCTAAACAAAGAAATTCGGTAATTTTTATTCTTCATGCTGGCTAGAATGATGTGATCAGAATGTATAAAAGTCAAAACATGATCAGATTTATAATGTCCTTCTCCTCTGGATACGCTTTTGTGTTCATCGGAGAAGTATTTATTAAGGGGGTCCGCCATTGTTCCGATACTTTAGAACCAGTTTCCAAGTTACTTTGCGTCATTACGAGGGAAATGACGCCACGACTGTTCAAGCCTATTATGGCAAATCCTATGGCCAAAGGTCAAAGGTTATGGACTCATGATTATGCCCCATCAGATATTCTAAATACTATTTGAATCAACAGGCAATGGATTTACCCTTATTTATTTAAGAAAGGTTTGCAAGTTACTCGTATATCAATCTGTGAAAAATAGTTTTCTGATTTGTAGATTTGCCAGTCAGTAATTCTGTGCTCGATGATAAAAATTTAACATTGGCTGTACGGATTAATGTTGATCCCCAACCCTATGTTGTTTTTTTTAAAGAATAGATTATTATTATTATTATTATTATTATTATTATTATTATTATTATTATTATTATTATTATTATTATTATATTATTATTATTATTATTATTATTATCATTATTATTATTATTATTATTATTATTATTATTATTATTATTATTATTATTATTATTATTATTATTATTATTATTATTATTATTATTATTATTATTATTATATTATTATTATTATTATTATTATTATTATTATTATATATTATTATTATTATTATTATTATTATTATTATTATTATTATTATTATATTATTATTATATTATTATTATTATTATTATTATTATTATTATTATTATTATTATTATTATTATTATTATATTATTATTATTATTATTATTATTATTATATATATTATTATTATATTATTATTATTATTATTATTATTATTATATTATTATTATTATATTATTATTATTATTATTATTATATTATTATTATTATTATTATTATTATTATTATTATTATATTATTATTATTATTATATGTATTGTGCATTGTTTCTAGTTTCTAATGACAATTTTTATATTTAATCTGTCCTGTTTAGCGTCACACTCTTCGTCATCTGAAAATAAGGTACGTTATTATCACCGCTATCATCATCATCATCTTCTTCATCTTCGTCATCATCATCATCATCATCGTCGTCGTCGTCGTCGTCATCATTGTCATCATCATCATCGTCGTCGTTGTCATCATCATCATCATCGTCGTTGTCGTCATCGTCGTCGTCATCATCATTATCACCGTCGTTGTCATCATCATCATCATCATTGCAATCACCACCACCACCATCATCATCATCATCATCATCATCATCATCATCACCACCACCACCACAACCATCATCATCATCACCACCACCACTGCCACCACCAACATCATCATCATCATCATCACCACCACAACCATCATCATCATCATCATCATCATCATCATCATCATCATCATCATCACCACCACTGCCACCACCACCAACATCATCATCATCATCCCCACCACCACCACCATCATCATCATCATCATCATCATCATCATCATCATCATCATCATCATCATCATCATCATCATCATCATCATCATCCCCACCACCACCATCATCATCATCATCATCATCATCATCATCATCATCATCATCATCATCATCATCATCATCATCATCACCACCCCTCCCTTTCTAATAATTATTACTTCCTTTAACGATACATGTATTCCTCAATCCTTCTACAGAAAGAATCCACTTCCAAGCCAACCCCATCCACGCCTAAACCAGGTACGATAATTCATTATATTGTGACGTGTATTTTTGAGCGATCTTATTTTTTCAGGTTGCCTCCCTTCGTTCATTTCCTTATATTTTTGCTGGAAATGTTTATTTATTATTTATTTATTTATGTTTTTTTTATAGTTATGTTAATTCATTTATTTGCTCATTTATTTATAGTTTTCGTTAATTGTTTTTGGTATATTTATTCTATTTCTTCATTCATTTATGTCTTCATTTCTTTATTCATAAATTTTACTTATTCATTCATTTATTTTTTGTTGTTTTTTTAAATGTTTATTTATTTGTTTATTTATTATTTTTTGGCGTTTTTTTTCTCCTGGATTGATTCATGTATTTATTTATTCTTTTATTTATTATATTCGATACAATAAGTAATCTGAAGTCATGAAGGCTTATCTACGGTAAGATTCGTTATACATTTGCATGCCTAAGTCATCGCTTTTTTACTTTACTCGTGTTTGTGCGGCGCCTGTTAATATCACTTGGTGGGTGGGAATTGCTTTTTTTTTTTTTTTTTTCGTTTTTGTTGTTGTTGTTGTTGTTTTTGTTTTGTTTTGTTTTGTTTTTTTACTTTACACTTTTTATTATGACTTTAACCCTTTTCTTACTAACTATAATGAAAATCGTCACAATCGTTACGATACAACCAATATTTTTCTTATTCAAATTTCTTTTTGTACATCCATAAAATTTAAACAAAATGAAAACTGTGTGTTGTACAGTATGTTTTTGGTAAAGGAGTTGTGTATGGCAAGGACATACTGCTATTATTGTGTTTAAGTGATAAAAAAAATGTATATATTTTGTATTAGTTGGGTGTGAGGTATTAAGGAAAATCCTGAAAATGGCTGGTAAGGAGAGGGTTAAATAAAACGAAATACGCATCTGGAGTGTTTTCATGAGCCATCAGCTCCACGGAACTAGAGTTCATCCCGGTTTCTTTAGCTTTTAACTCTCTCCATACCGGTCATTTTTAGTATTTTCCCAAAATGGTAGGCTTACCGAGCCTTAAAAAAAAAATGATTTTTTAAACTCAAACAAGCTCTCTACAAAACAACTTTATGTTCTTATTAATTTCAACGAAGATCATTCTTCAAAGTTTGTGATTTACAAAATAAATCTGAATAAGAAAAATGTATATTGTGTCATGTCGTGACAAATGTGACGATTTTGCTGCAGGTGGTAAGGAGAGAGTTAACGGACAGTAGCAATTGCTTGCTACCCTTTGGGTAGGACGCTGGTCTATCGCAAAGTACCCCTAAGTTCCACCAGAGCAAGCTAGTGGACTCAGCTACCCAATCAATCACTGCTGGGTTGGACTTTTAAATTTAGTTTTAAAATTATTTATTATTATTATTGTCAGAAGGCAACGGGAAACCACTGACGTATCATCCCAAGATCGTCATGATGTCCGTCCAAGCGAATCTAGTCAACGACGTCAATGGATGTTTTTCGAGCAACTCGATTACAGCCTCGTCCGGTAGAGATAGTCATGCAGGTGAACAGGTGACTCTCGACCGTCATCCAGCTACTGTGCACCACCAAACATTACGAACAGCAACATGGAATGTAAGAAGTCTGTACCAGAAAGGAAAATTAGCAAATGTAGTTATGGAAATGAAGAGATTGAATATCAATGTTTTAGGATTATCAGAAGTTAGATGGAAAGGAGCAGGAGAACTTAATTATGATGACTGTAAAATTATATACTCAGGAGGAGGAGAACACCAAAGGGGAGTTGGAATTATACTTGATAATAAAACGGCGCGAGCAGTCAAAGGATTCTGGCCCATATCAGACAGAGTAATGGCAATCAAACTACAAGCAAAACCTTTTGATTTTGATATTTTACAAATAACGCCCCAACCACCAGTCACGATGATGAAGAAGTGGAAAATTTCTATCAACAAATAGATAAAGCAATGCATCAGTTTAAGTCTTCAGACATAAAACTCATCATGGGCGATTTAATGCCAAGGTGGGCCGAGAAAGAATAGAAGATATTGTGGGCCCACATGGTCTGGGAGACAAAAATGACAGAGGTGATCGTCTTATTCAATGGTGCCGTCAACATGATCTGACAATCACAAATACTTGGTCAACAAACCACAATAGAAGGAAGTGGACATGGAAAAGTCCTGGAGATGGAGTGAGAAACCAAATAGATTACATACTCATCAGCAAACGTTTCCGAAACTCGGTTTTGTATGCCAAATCTATGCCGGGGGCTGACTGTAACAGCCATCATATACCTGTGCTATGCCCCATACGAGTTAAATTGAAAATCTGCAAAAGAGCAAAGGCTAAACCTAAATACCAACTAGACATTCTCCGGGAGGAACAGAAGATACAAGAAAAATTTGAACTATCAGTAAGAAACAAGTTTGAAGTGCTTGGAGAACTAACAGATATAGAAGAGAAATATGAGCAGTTTAAAGACAGTGTTGCTGCATCATTAGAAGAAAATGTTCCAACCACACTTAAGTTGCAGAAGAAGAAATGGATTACTCCAGAGATATTAGAACTAATGAATGAGAGAAGAAAGGCCAAAAATCAGGAAGAAAAATACAAGACTCTGAACAGGCAGATAAAAAGAAAATGCAACGAAGCTAAAGAAGACTGGATAAATGAACAATGTCACTATATAATGTCCTGCAAAGAAAAAAATGGCAAATTCTTCCATCAGAAAATCAAAGAAGTGACAAACAAAACTAAATCAGGTGCTAAAAGTGGATGCATCAAAGACAAGCGTGGAAACACCATCATGGACAAAGACTGCATTCTAAACAGATGGTCAGAATATATTGAAGAACTTTTTTTTGATAATCGAGGAGAAATGCCTATGATAAAAGAACTGGAAGGGCCTTCTATAATGAAAGATGAAGTTAGGAACGTCATGAAAAGCATGAAAAATGGAAAAGCTGCAGGACCTGATGCCATAACAATTGAAGCCTTGACTGGCCTGGGTGAATGGGGGATTGAATTCATCACAAACCTTCTAAATCAAGTGTATGACACAGGAAAAATGCCAACTGATATGAAACGATCCATTTTATAGCACTACCAAAAAAGCCAGGGGCAGTTGATTGTGAACAACACAGAACTATTAGCCTAATGAGCCACCTCACAAAAATTCTTTTGAAGATAATTTTACTAAGAATAAGAAATAAAATACGACCTGAAATTGGGGAGATGCAATTTGGTTTTGTTGAGGACAAGGGTACCAGAAATGGAATATTCACATTATCAATGCTGATGGAAAGATGTATTGAAGTAAATAAAGATCTGTATATGTGTTTCATCGACTATTCAAAAGCCTTTGATAAAGTACAACACGAAAAACTATTCAAAATTCTATCATCCTTGGACATTGATGGTAAAGATTTAAGAATATTACGGAATTTGTACTGGGAACAAGAAGCAGCAATGCGTGTTGACAACGAACTAAGCAGTTTTACACCTATTAGAAGAGGAGTTAGGCAGGGGTGTGTTTTGTCTCCAGATTTATTCAACCTCTATAGTGAAATGATATTAAGAGATATCGAACATAAGAAGGGGGTGTGTATTGGAGGAAAGAATGTAACAAATCTGAGGTATGCAGATGATACGGTTCTACTGGCAGAATATGAACATGAACTACAAGAATTACTGGATGTTGTAGTCAGGAGTAGTGAAAATATGGGACTGGAACTGAATATATCTAAAACAGAATGTATGACGGTATCTAAAAATAATAACCCACCAGCCTGTGTAATAACAAGCAGAGGACAAACAATACAACAAGTTGAATGTTTCAAATATTTAGGCTTCAATGTAACATCCAATGGAAAATCAGATTGTGAAATAAAGAAAAGAATAGGTATGGCGAAGAATGCATTCAACCAGCTGCATACAATTATGAAAAACAGGAATATTAGCATGAAAACAAAAATCAAAGTCCTGGATTGCTATGTACTGTCTGTGCTGCTATATGGTTGTGAGAGCTGGACCATAAACAAGACCATGGTTAAAAGACTGGAGGCAGTGGAAATGTGGTTTTACAGAAGAATGATGAGGGTGTCATGGATGGAAAGGAAAAGAAATGAAGAAATTTTAGAAATGGCAAACAGAAAAAGATCACTGATAACAAAAATCATCAAACGCCAAATGGAATTTTTAGGACACATTATCCGCCACCCTGGTTTGGAAATACTCGCCTTGACTGGAAAGATGAATGGAAAAAGAATAAGAGGAAGACAAAGAATAACGTATTTGAAAGGGATAAGAACTTGGACAGATGAAGCTGAGAAAGGTGGCGCTGCTTTAATAGAATTGGCAAGAGATAGATCAGCTTGGCGGAAGATGACCTCCGACGTCTGCTTCAGATATGGAACTACATGATGATGATTATTATTATTATTATTATTATTATTATTATTATTATTATTATTATTATTATTATTATTATTATTATTATTATTATTATTATTATTATTATTATTATTATTGTTGTTGTTGTTGTTGTTGTTGTTGTT
>NC_088370.1:26342748-26345248 GCF_034508935.2 Berghia stephanieae | reverse complement strand
TGTCCTTGACCGTGTCATAGCGTGGCCTTCGTAAAGTTATAGCCTGACACTGACCAAAAAAATGACTACAAAATGCCAGTCTTTTGCCACAAAAGAAAATAAATCGTGAGTTGGGGAGCGTTCACATATTACGTCATCAAAAATGTGCCCTTTTTAGACCCCCCCCCCTTCCCCCAAGTCATCACTTGTCATCATTGACCTGACCCCCCCCCCCTCTCCCCCAACAGATGATGACGTCATCTAATTTAATAAAAACTAAAAGATACTTTAATTTCACAATATTTATTATTCATTTTTCAAACCATAAACATTGATTATCAACGTTTGATAAAACACATTCAGACATTTTATTAATTTCAGAAACTGTTGATAATTTATGTTTTACGATACAATGGGGACATAAAATTTAATTTTGCAAAGATAAAATCTAACAAACATTATTTAAATTAGGCTACTTGGTGCAGGTGCTATTAAAAAAATTTCAGAAAGTGTAATTTAAAATAGTATAGGAGGCAAATTATTTTATAGCATATTAGTCTTTTAGTGGAATGAATTTCTGTTTCAATTTCCAAACATAAAATTAATTGATACTATTACTCATTCTTCAGATGAAAACTCCAAAATATATTTAATAAACTAGACACAACCAAATCAAATGATTGATGAAGAAAACTTTTCAGAATCAAAACTGAATGGTAGCAAGCAGTTTGAGCAGTTCAATCGGTTTTGATGATTCCATCATTCAATCAATTTTTCACCTTTTTGCTAATTTATTTGGAATGCCATTTTTGAAGCTCTCGCATTTAATAAAATAGGCCTAATTTGCCTATGTTGTGATGACATCATCTTGGGTCTGACCCCCCCCCCCTCCCCCATGTCAACACATGTCAACATTTGGTAGACCCCCCCTCCCCCCTAGCTGATGACGTAATATGTGAACGCTCCCTTGTATTCAATAGTTCAGCCAATGAAAAAACTTGTTTCCATGAGCACTACTAATGACAACTCACTAGGCGGTGCAAAAACCAAATAATGACGTCAAACTGACAGTCCTTTTGGATTTCAATGTCAGGCTATAACAAAACGATGGCTACGGTCATAGACACGTTTTCGTATTTATATTATATTATATAATTCCATTGACGGCTGCCCGAGTTAGTTGTCACCGTTATAATCCATGCTTCATGTTAGCCTTAAAAAATGTTTAAACGATGTATAAGCGTAGCCATCGTTGACTTATAGCCTGACACTGACCAAAAAATGACGTCAAAAGGCAAGTCTTTGGCCTCAAAAGAAAACATATCGTGAGTTGTATTCAATAGTTCAACCAATGGGATCACTCGTTTCCTTGAGCACCACTAACGACAACGCACTAGGCGCTGCACAAACCTATAAAATGACGTCAAATGATAAGTCCTTGTGGGTTCTAGTGTCAGAGTATACTATGTTAACGATGGCTACGTAAAGAGCGAAAGGCGTCCGAAACAAGAGTTGTCAGATGATGACTTTGTAGTTTAATTGACGCCGTTGTACATTTTGTGGGGGTCCCAATAAATAAGGTCAGTTAGTTAGAGCACTCGCTTCACACGCGTCAAAGGGACCAAGAATCGATCCCGGGTGCAGTCGAGATTTTTTTTTTCTGACCCCCTCCCCCACTCCCCGTTGTCCACTCAGCATTGATTGGGTAGCTGGGTCTGTTAGATCTGGCGGAAAGTACTTTGAGATAGACCAGCGTCCTATCCAAAGGGTAGCAAACAATTACTATTTATTTTCTGTTTCACGCTATAGTAACCGGATAAACTCCGGCTCTGAAGGACTACTTTTACTTACTTTTGTACACTTTATTTATGTTTGACTGAGACTGAAAAACAGGAAAGGGGGGGGGGGGTATTAAAAATCTAAAATTGAATACGTTTTGATAGTCTCAAATTTAGATTCACTTTTAGGCGACTTTTTGATAGTCTCAAATTTAGATTCACTTTTAGACGGCTGGATCAGTCCCGCCCGATATACCACCGTCTTGAGGCGGTGGGTAACATTGAAAAATGCATTCACCCGCCCGCGCACGAAATCAAGGGAGATGGGATAACAGGTAAAAAAAAAAGAAAAATTGAAAAAAGATTTCGTAATCCCAGTATTGTGTGTGTTTGGGGGGGGGGGGGGATAAATCCAATAAAGATAAAGAGAATGCACGTGCTGCTTACTCACTGGCTCACTCACGACGGTAAATAAATGATTGGTGTGACATTTACGTGGAATCGTGAATTATGCTGTCTGTCTGCCGTTGTCATAATATGCAGACCTGTCTAGTCTACTTGGAATTGGAAAAGTTCGTAGTTTTCAGGGGTAATAACAACATAGTAGACATTATTATAACTAATTCTTAAAGTGCCCTATTAATTTGTGTTTGACTACATTAGATTAATGCTTTGAACTCTTTTATTTATATACTAACTCTGGCATTTTAAAAAATCGTTTAAAGAAGTTTATTGAATTAAAG
>NC_088370.1:26327748-26340248 GCF_034508935.2 Berghia stephanieae | reverse complement strand
AATGTATAGTCAAGAGTTTTGGGAGATGATATTTTTTTGTCTTGTAAGTCATCTCTCTGTTATGCACTGTATTATGTTTTGCTTGCATATTATATATGATTTGTAAACATTTGAGTGTGTCCCTCTTAGTGGGGACCTGTGCTTGTGTCTGGATGAGACTTTAAGGGATCTCAAACTCAGTACTTTGATAGTGTGCTCTTGGAATCTACATCTGTTTCCTATTTGAATCAATTCCCCTTTGTCTTACCTTTTCTTGGGTGCTTTAATTGTAATTTTATAACTTTTTACTATCCCATTTTCTTCCTGTTTACTGGCGCTGATATGACCTTAACGTGTTGCAAGCGCCGTGAAACCCTTAAAAACAAAAACAAACAACGTCATTGAGGACGACGCTGGCTAATTAGTTTGTTGTTTTTTTTTGTTTTTTTAAAAAGGTCATTGTTTTAAAGTACAACTCAGAGCAGAGAAAATTGTCTTTTATGTAAATAGTTCTTTATTATTTTTTAAAAATCGTTATAGAGGAGTTTAGCAGATACGTACGTATCCCGTATCTAATAATCATTCTCACTCACTCACTCACTCGGTCACTCCTCTCCGGGCCTGCTGGCACTTGAGGCGATGCAAGGGATCTCCACCTGGTCAGTCAGCAACTATTCTTGGGGCCATTTCGAGGGACAGACCTCTTTGTTTTAGGTCCCTCTCTACGATACCGTCTCCAAGTCTCCGTGGGGCGGCCTCGCTTCCTCTTTCCTTGGGGTGTCCATCGCAGAGCCTTTCTTATCAGTGTTTCATCAGGTCTGCGACAGACATGACCCCAACCATTGCCATCTTCTCCTTTTAATGAGATTCTCCAGAGATTCCACTTCAGCTCTCGCTCTCAGGTCCTCATTCCAATGAGGTCAAAATACACATGTAAGTGTCAGACAACTACAATGTTAACGAAGACTACGATCTGAGTCCGTTGTATGCGAGCACGACTGTATATTTATTGGTTGCTGGATCGATGTCGTGTAATGTCATGTGTGTGTGTTTGTTTGAACCATAGACAGTTCTGCCACGCCATAATTGAAAGATTATAATATGAAGAATGAAGACCTGCCGACCTATACGAAACATTCGTAGAATTACGAGATTTGACAAAAAAATGACGTCAAAATGCCATTCTTGTGCCACAAAAGAAAACAAATCGTGAGTTCTATTCAATAGTTCAACCAATGGAATTACTTGTTTCCTTGAGCTCTACTAACGACAACTGGCCAGCCCTACACAAACCTAAAAATGACGTCAAACTGCCAGTCCTAGAGGGTTCTATTAGTGTCAGGCGAAATGTTAACGATGGCTACGCTGACACTGACCAAAAAAAAATGACGTCAAAAGACATTGGCCACAAGAGAAAACAATCGTGAGTTGTATTCAATAGTTCAACCAATGGAATCACGTGTTTCCTTGAGCTCTACTAACGACAACTCACTAGACGCTGCACAATCCTAAAAATATGACGTCAAACTATAAGTCCTTGTGTGTTCTCGTACCAGGCTATAGATAGATCGAAGTTGACGTCACTCTGGTCTTTGTTATTGTTTTTTGCCGTCCGCGTTTATGAATAATTCTCACTAAATTGTATTAACCAGACTATAAACGTTGAAGGTTACACATAGTTTTGTGGGTTGGTCCGTTATACTTCCGGATGATAATGTTGTGAGCTTCTTAGCCAAGCGCATACTATCTATAAGATAACGATGGCTACGCTCAGATTCAATATAACTCGTTGAAATAAAACTAGGATGGCAGATTACACAGTGTAAGTATGGACTTTTGAAGCATAATTCACTCTACCTCAAGGCGAATTGGCCTTTTATAATGCTAGATTGGCGGGCTTTTTTTTTTCACTTTCCTAGAAACTATTTTTTTTTAAAAATCAAGTTGGCAGGTATGACTATGTATATAATTTGGTTTTCATTTTGACTGCAAAACGTATAGACATCAAATATTGATCCTATATGTTGACACTCAATGTGTCAAAAGCTACGTGTACATGTATGCAGGTCTGACATCCGAACCCACTTATGGGGCCAGTTTAACATTGTTGTAATGGACAATATGTTGAGTCATTTATTTTCCATTACTACCATGAGGCAATAAATAGCCACAAGGAATTGGGTTATCATACCAGCAAATAAGTATACGTCGGTCAAAAAGTATCGAGCCTGAGAATTGCTAGAAGCGTCAGGTTTGAAGTTTATTGAAAAGCGGGGCTATCTTAGCTAGTGGTTAGTAAAAGCTTTTTTTTTTTTTTTTTTTTTTTTTAGTTGTTAAGTTTTGTTTTTGGATCAACATTAAAGTTTCAAGCTTTCTTTAGTCTCAGGCTTTCGCCATGCCAATAAATCATAAAATTTGATAACAACATACATGAAAGTGAAAGAAGACATGGTTAATGAAACCAAAATAATAAAAAAAAAAAAATAAATAAATAAATAAATAATAAATAAAATAATAATAATAATAATAATAATAATAATAATAATAATAATAATAATAATAATAATAATAATAATAATAATAATAATATGATACCATTAATAACCACAAAATATGCAACAACGGTAATACACGAATACTTACACTAATAATAATAATAATAATAATAATAATAATAATAATAATAATAATAATAATAATAATAATAATAATAATAATAATAATAATAATAATAAGACAGCAATAATAGAAGACTGGAATTTTGAATTTTAAAAAAAGTGTATGTTTAGAGAATGGCAGAATACTTGACTTAGCGTTTATCGAATCGCATGTCATGTCAACTGGTGAAATACCACACTCTGTGAAAAAAAAAACACGTATATCAAATTTTGGCCAGACAACTCGTCCTTCAAATATTCATCGATTAAAATGACCCTCATCTTGTCAAAAACTCTCAAACCTATAACTTCCTTGAAGACTTCGTGAAGTCCCAGGTTTGAGATTTTTTGCCAAGATGAGGGTTAATTTAATCCATCGATATTTGAAGGTTAGAGTTTTCTGGCTAAAGTTTTAAATATGTGTTGCGTTTTTTTTTTTGTTTTTTTTTTTGTTTGTTTTTTTTTTTGTTTTTTTTTTCTCCAGAGTAAGACGGTATAAACAATATTAATGACGAAATATCTTGTCGCACGTCTCGTGTTCGTTATATTGTGTGTTGTTATCTTTTTCGCGCATTCGTTCTTATCTTCTCCTCGTGTCGGATTTGAATGTGTTAGTGTAATTACTATAAGAACTATTGTTTTCGCAAGGCTTCCGATAGGTAGATAGTTTACGTTTATGTTTTGACAAAGTGTGTTTCTGTAGAATGTTTATTACATTTATGTGATGCCGCCGTGTGTTTGTGTAGAAAGTTTATCATATATTTATTATGTGATGCCGCCGTGTGTTTGTGTAGAAAGTTTATCATATATTTATTATGTGATGTCTTCGAGTGTTTGTGTAGAAAGTTTATTATATGTGATGCCGCCGTGTGTTTGTGTAGAAAGTTTATCATATATTTATTATGTGATGTCTTCGAGTGTTTGTGTAGAAAGTTTATTATATGTGATGCCGCCGTTGTTTGTGTAGAAAGTTTATCATATATTTATTATGTGATGCCTTCGAGTGTTTGTGTAGAAAGTTTATTATATGTGATGCCGCCGTGTGTTTGTGTAGAAAGTTTATCATATATTTATTATGTGATGCCTTCGAGTGTTTGTGTAGAAAGTTTATCATATATTTATTATGTGATGCCGCCGTGTGTTTGTGTAGAAAGTTTATTATATGTGATGCCGCCGTGTGTTTGTGTAGAAAGTTTATTTTATGTGATGCCGCCGTGTGTTTGTGTAGTAAGTTTATTTTATGTGATGCCGCCGTGTGTTTGTGTAGAAAGTTTATTTTATGTGATGCCGCCGTGTGTTTGTGTAGAAAGTTTATTATATGTGATGCCGCCGTGTGTTTGTGTAGAAAGTTTATTTTATGTGATGCCGCCGTGTGTTTGTGTAGAAAGTTTATTTTATGTGATGCCGCCGTATGTTTGTGGAAAGAGTTTATTTTATGTGATGCCGCCGTGTGTTTGTGTAGAACGTTTATTATATGTGATGCCGCCGCGTGTTTGTGTAGAAAGTTTATTATATGTGATGCCGCCGTGTGTTTGTGTAGAACGTTTATTATATGTGATGCCGCCGCGTGTTTGTGTAGAAAGTTTATTATATGTGATGCCGCCGTGTGTTTGTGTAGAAAGTTTATTATAGTGATCGCGGTGTTGGTAAGTTTATATGTGATGCCGCCGTGTGTTTGTGTAGAAAGTTTATTATGTGTGATGCCGTCATGTGTTTTTGTAGAAAGTTTTATATGATGGCACCGCGTGTTGCGTAGACAATTTGTGTGTTGCCAACGCGTGTTGTGTTATAAGTTTATGTGATGCCAATGTGTGTTGTGTAGGAAGTTTATGTGATGCGGAAGCGAGGACCAGAGACCATGCGCACAACCACCATGACATTATCTCTCTAATAACTTTTCCGCCGGTGACGTCACAGACTATGGGTGACGTCCAATCAAGGGACGCTACTCTTCCGCTAATCTCATTCCCTATACACGCTTGTTTAGTTGTTTATCTCATACCCGCGCTTGCTCCTTCATTTCTTAAGTTGATATTTTCCAAAAACAAAAATGCTACAATCTTTCTCTTTTTTATATTGATTTGAATCCGTACAAGTTATATGAATTGTGCGGCTATGTGGTCTAGTGGTATGAGTATGACGCTCGCTTTCGGATCGGAAGGTCCTGGGTTCGACCCTCGCTCGGCGCATAGTTGAGTCCATGGAGAAGGCCCTTTACTCACTTTCTCTCACCGTACTCAGGTGTAAAATGAGTATCTGGCCGTTAACAGCGTTGTCTCTGTCCGAAAAAAATGTAACATCGTCCTAAATGTTAAATGTTGTTGTTGACCAGGGATCCCTTGTAAAGCGCCTTGAGCACATTTAGTGGATATTGCGCTATATAAAAGCTCTAAAAAGTTCGATATGAATAGTTTCCCCGGGTCCACGCGATTGCTGGGGCTATGTACAGTAAACAGGTAATTTACATTGAGACTTTTACACAAGAACAAGGGATATACCGTTGTAAGAGAATAGGATAAAAGATAACTTAAATGTTATACGGGGTAATTTTGGTATTGTTAAGATATTTTTAAAAATGTATAAAACAGGTCACCCTTATAACCCGTGCCGCTGTAAAAGTATTATCTTTCCGAACGTGTGCTTTTTTTGTTTTTAATGACCACTTTTAATTCACATACTGGTATCCGATTTTATGGAATATCACATTACACGCCGTCATTTCATATTGCGACATCGTATTCCCTGTTGCCTAATGTAGATGCTATGCGTTTAGGTATAACACCGCCAGTCTGATATCACTTGAAAAAGAAAAGAAAAACTTGAGCTTTTATATAGCGCAAACTCCACTAAACGTGCTCAAAGCGCTTTACAAATGGTCCCTGACCAACAGCAACACGAAACATGTAGAACGAGACAATGGCGCCTGATAGACGATATTACAAATTTTTTTTTCCGACAGATAACGCTGTTAACGGCCAGGTAGGTACTTGTTTTACACATTAGTCCGGTGTGATAATGTGAGTAAAGAGCCTTTTCCAAGGAGTCAACTATGCGCCGAGCGAAGCTCGAACCCAGGACCTTCCGATCCGAAAGCGAGTGTCATACCGCTAGACCACATAGCCCACGTACTAACACACAAGCTACGTGGAACCATAAACGTTTATAGTTTGTGATAATTTAGTCAGAATTAATACCAAAATGGCTGTCTAAACACAGTAACAAAGACCGGAGTGACGCCAATATCGTACTTTCTACACAACACCGGGCCTTTGATTTGATCTTTTTTTTTATTAATAATTGTTTTATTTATTTTTATTGAATTGTTTTATTACCTGTATCGAAATAGGTCAAAGCCATTATGACTAGAATAATGCCAATCTTTGTATGCCGATTTACAGGCTTTAAAAGGCTCAACGGCAGATGTTGATGGAGTAAAAACCACATGATTGTCATGAATGAAATGGTAAAGCCTTTGCAAAATAGGCGTCAACAGTCATGGCGTCACTTCTCTCGTAATGACGCATGGTAACTTAGTAACACTGGCTCTAAACTATCGGAACAATGGCGGACGCCCTTATGAAATATTTCTCCGACGAACATAAAAGTGTATCCAGAGGGGAAAAAAGCATTACAAATGTGATCATGTTTTGACGTTTATACATTCTGATCACATGACATATGAAAAGTTCTAGCCAGCATTAAGAATAAAAAGTACCCATTTTCTTTGTTTAGAACCAGGCTATCGCCGTTGCTGGGCGACGTGACATCAGAATAATGAATCCAATTACAATAGGGTCCCTATGACGTCAACGCTTTTAAAGCCAACATCTGCTTATAGATAGAATGCGCTTGGCCAAGGAGTTCACAACATTGCCATCCGGAAGTATAACGGACCAACACACAAACTCTGTGTAACCATGATCTTTTATAGTCTGGTTAATACAGTTTAGTGAGAACAACTCACAACCGCGGATGGCAAAAACAATAACAAAGGCCTGAGTGGCGTCATCTGAATTCTATCTATAGTCAACACCGCTGTTTGTCGGTCCCAAATATTCTTTACTCTTGGTGCGTTCCGTTTGATACATGGATATGTTCAACCTTTCTTAAAAGTCAACCAATTTTCTTTTCTGGCCCTACGGTGTTGGATTTATCAGGATTCTACTAAATGTTTTGCGAGAAGCGCAGGGTTCTCAGATACGAGCGACGTCCGAAAAGAAATTGGGAACGCAACGAGACAATCAATGCACAGTCGTTTAATGCCCTTCTTCTTCTTCTTCTTCTTCTTCTTCTTCTTCTTCTTCTTCTTCTTCTTCTTCTTCTCTTCTTCTCTCTTCTTCTTCTTCTTCTTCTCTTCTTCTTTTCTTCTTCTTCTTCTTCTTCTTCTTCTTCTTCTTTCTTCTTTCTTCTTCTTCTTCTTCTTCTTCTTCTTCTTCTTCTTCTTCTTCTTTCTTCTTCTTCTTCTTCTTCTTCTCTTCTTCTTCTTCTTCTCTTCTTCTCTTTCTTCTTCTCTCTTCTTCTTCTTCTTCTTTTCTTCTTCTTCTTCTTCTTCTTTCTTCTTCTTCTTCTTCTTCTTCTTCTTCTTCTTCTTTCTTCTTCTCTTCTTCTTCTTCTTCTTCTCTTCTTCTTCTTCTTTCTTCTTCTTCTTCTTCTTCTTCTTCTTCTTCTTCTTCTTCTTTTCTTCTTCTTCTTCTTCTTCTTCTTCTTCTTTCTTCTCTTCTTCTTCTTCTTCTTCTCTTCTTCTTCTTCTTCTTCTTCTTCTTCTTCTTCTTCTTCTCTCTTCTTCTTCTTCTTCTTCTTCTTACTTCTTCTTCTTCTCTTCTTCTCTTCTTCTTCTTCTATCTTCTTCTCTACTATCTCTTCTTCTTCTCTTCTCTTCTTCTATACTACTACTATACTACTACATACTCATTACTCTCTACTCTCTCTTACTCTATCTCTTACTATCTACTTACTTACTATACTTACTTCTACTCTACTACTATACTACTACTACTACTACTACTACTACTACTACTCTCTTCTCTACTCTACTACTACTACTACTCTACTCTACTCTACTAACTACTACTACTATACTACTTACACTACTACTACTACTACTAATACTACTCTATCTCTCTCTACTCTCTCTCTACTCTACTACTCTACTCTCTACTACTACTACTACTACTACTACTACTACTACTACTACTACTACTACTACTATACTACTACTACTACTACTACTACTACTACTAACTACTACTACTACTACTCTACTACTACTACTACTACTACTACTACTACTACAAACATACTACTACTATCTACTACTACTACTCTAACTACATACTATCTATACTACTACTACTACTGCTACTACTACTACTACTACTACTACTACTACTACTACTACTACTACTACTACTACTACTACTACTACTACTACTACTACTATGGACCCTCGCGGTTTAGAACGGCGCACACCATTTTTTCAGGACATTGATCTAAAGAGTCATTGCGTCACACAATGTTGTGTGTGATTTAATTTAACACGTCATTAAGGGTCAAAACATAGTGATATATGCTCACAAACTGGAAGGCCGCTTCATAGTTGCCTTCGTAAAGTTATAGCTTGATTCAAGGCATATCCTTCGTTAACTCATAGCCTGAAACAAGGCATATCCTTCGTTAACTCATAGTCTGAAACAAGGCATATCCTTCGTTAACTCATAGTCTGAAACAAGGCATGGCTTTCGTTAACTCATAGCCTGACACAAGGCATGGCTTTCGTTAACTCATAGCCTGACACAAGGCATGGCTTTCGTTAACTCATAGCCTGAAACAAGGCGTGGCTTTCGTTAACTCATAGCCTGACACAAGGCATGGCTTTCGTTAACTCATAGTCTGAAACAAGGCATGGCTTTCGTTAACTCATAGCCTGACACAAGGCATGGCTTTCGTTAACCCATAGTCTGACACAAGGCATGGCTTTCGTTGACTTATAGCCTGACTCAAGGCTTGGCTTTCCTTAACTTATAGCTTGGCTCAAGGCATGGCTTTCCTTAACTTATAACCTGACACCAGGCATGGCTTTCCATAACTTTTAACCTGACACCAGGCATGGCTTTCCATAACTTATAACCTGACACCAGGCATGGCTTTCCTTAACTTATAGCCTGACTCAAGGCATGGCTTTCCATAACTTATAACCTGACACCAGGCATGGCTTTCCATAACGTATAACCAGACACCAGGCATGGTTTTCCTTAACTTATAGCCAGTCACTAGGACTTCGTCCCTTGATGCCATTTTGAGGTATAATTATTTTAGCAGCAGGATGTATAGGCAGAATATAAGGATTTCGGGACGTTAAAAAAACCGAGGATGGATGATCTTTACTGACGGCCAGCATAATGTTTATATTATAATTTAGACTAGAAAATAAGACACCAGCCATTACTCTGAAACGAGATCATTTACATTAAGTTGTGTATCCGGTCCTCCGGAAGAATAGTTTTACACTTCCAATGGGATTCCAATGGAATGGTTTTTTATGGGTTTTTTTTTTTTTTTGGTGTTGTGTGTGTCTCGTTTTTTGTTTGTTTTTTGATCTCACACTTTTGTTCCCCAAATAATATAATAGATACATGATTATCGATTATTATAAATTATAACACGGCTCATAACCAAATATGTAATAATATTATATATATATATATAACAACACACGGTGGAAAGATTGCTCTCGCATAGTTAGTTAGTCGTTACCAATTGGATTCAGTAGTCTGATGTCACGTCGCCCGGCAACGGCGCCATCGTGGTTCTAAACAAAGAAAATCATTACTTTTTATTCTTCATGCTGGCTAGAACTTTTCATATGTCTTGTGATCAGAATGTGTAAAAGTCAAACTATGATCAAATTTATGTTTGTTTTTTTTCCTCTGGATACGCTTTTATGCTCGCCGGAGAAATATTTTATAAGGGCGTCCGCCATTGTTCCGATAGTTTAGAGCCAGTGTTACTAAGTTACCATGCGTCATTAGGAAGGAAGTGACGTTACGACTGTTGAATGCGTGGTAGTCACAGCAGAGCTGCCAACTTGAAAAGTCAAAAAATTCGTAGTTTCCAAGGGGAAATAATGAAAAGGTCACGGTGAATAGCATTACAAATCTATTATTTGTCCTCAGCATAATCAAAATAGTATGCTCCCAAAATCTTAAAATAATAATAAAAAAAAAAAATAATAAATAAATAAATAGAGCATTTATATAGTACAATAAATATCCACTAAACGTGCTCAAAGCGCTTTGCAAAGGGTCCCTGTCCAACAGCAACACGTAACATGTAGAATGAAACATGACTGACGCCTGTTAGGCGATAATACAATTTTTTTCCGACAAAGACAACGCTGTTAACGGCCAGGTACTCATTTTACACCAGAGTACGGTGAGAGAATGTGGGTAAAGAGCATTTTCCAAGGATTCAACAATGCGCTGAGCGAGGCTCGAACCCAGGACCTTCCGATCCGACAGTGAGTGTCATACCACAAGACCACATAGCCCCATAATACAGTTTTTAAGCAACAAAACTCCTTCTCAACAATATTTATGGAATCAAAAACGTCAATGCAGTTCTCTATCTGGAGCCAACTTTTCGATGATTTTTTCGGAATAATGAAAATGTTGCTGTTTGAAGCTCGAAGGAATAATAACGATACGTATTGCATTGTAAGCTTCAGTCAATTAGACGAAGACAGATACTATGGACGTTTCGGGTTTCCTTTTTATCAACAAAACAGAATGAATGAAACACGAAGGACGAATGAGACGAATGTTTCGTAGCATAAGGCAGGACATGGTAATCATCAACAGTTATATGTAGATAGTATGAAGTTTACGTCACTCAGGTCTTTGTTATTGCTTTTTGCCATCCGCGTTTTTGAGTAATTCTCACTAAACTGTATTAACCAGACTATAGATAGAACGAAGTTGACGTCACTCAGGTCTTTGTTATTATTTTTTGCCATCCGCGTTTATGAGTAATTCTCACTAAACTGTATTAACCAGACTATAAACGTTCAAGGTGACACATCGTTTTGTGTGTTGGTCCATAATTACACTTCCGGATGGCAACGTTGTGAGCTTCTGTATGGTTGGCGCTGAAGAAACCAATGGTGTGGTTGTATTTCAGCGGCTTCCTCATTGGGCGCGGGCCCATTCCATGTCTGTCGGGCCTTGAAATCGTTTAGGTGTGGTGCCATGATGACCAGTTCATCCAGCCCATTCCACTCCGAGATAGTTCTAATGAAGAAAGAATTTCTGTAGTTTTGTGTTCTTGTCTGTGGGATTTTGAAGCAGTTCGAATTTTTCTTAGCCAAGCACATACTATCTATAATATTATAACATCGGGTGTGTTTGTCTAATTTGCATAATGTAAAACTGCTCTCATCCATTAAATATTAACTCACACACGATGACAATTACAATGTTTATGATTATTATTATTATTATTACGTTATCGGCGTGACACACCTCTCTCGTGTCGCTCACCATTACTGTGTATGTGTGCGTGTGTAATTTTTTGCACTAGTCAGTCGTCAGTTTCGTCATTTCACTTTTCACTCGGTAACTTTGTTCAGACGGATAAAAGAAATTAACTATTAATTAAATAGCTGTGTTAAATATATATATATATATATATATATATATATATATATATATATATATATAATATATATATATATATATATATATATATATATATATATATATATATATATATATATATATAATATATATATATATTATATATATTTATATATATTCTTATGATTGTGACATTGTGGAAGTGCGTGGTTTGTGACCGTATTCATGTTATGCGTTTGGGTAAATTACTCTTAACATCCTTTAGCCGGATGTAAGGTATCATCAACACACAAAACTTTTGTGAAACTTTAACTGTTTATAGTCTACATAGAATGAAGTTGACGTCACTCGGGTCTTTGTTATTGTTTTTTTTTTTTTTTTTTTTTTTGCCATTGGCGTTTATGAGTAATTCTCACTAAACTGTATTAACCAGACTATAAACGTTAATGGTTTACACAGCGTTTTGTGTGTTGGTCCGTTACACTTCAGGATGGCAATGTTGTGGGCTTTTTAGCCAAGGGCATATTTCTTTAGTCTGATTGATATTATTTAGTGAGAACTAATCATGGAGTTGCTGTCTAAAAAAAAAAAAAACAATACAAAGAGCTTCTATTCACCTGTTCTGTCGCACACTGTCAAAAAGGCTTTTTATCATTTTGATCGGAATTTTTGTATCATTAAAAGAAAAAAAATTACCGTGTTAAGCACTTTGAGCACGTTTAATGGATATTGCGCTATTTTAAAAAAGCTGTTAAAAAATATGATCGATCAAATAAAATAGCCAAGAATTACTTTAAACAAGAAAAATAGAAAATTGTAAAACTAAGGCTACCAAAAAAAGAAAAAAAAATAAGTAGCAAATAAAAAATTAAAAAACAACAAAAAAACAATCAACCCCTCCCCCCCCCCCCCTCCCCAAATAAAAACAAACAAACAAAAAAGAACAGTACCAATTAAAATTTTTGGACTATTGTGATCTTCTCAGCGGTTGATGAACGAGGTAAATATTTTTCTGAACAAAATCTAATCAGGACGTTTTGTCACAGGGTTTTTTGGGTTGTTTTTTTTTTTTTTTTTTTGCCAAGTATTTCTTAGCTTCGCTTTTATTCTATTTTATCATAGATTTATTTATACCTTGTATCATTATTTAGTATTATATATATATAATATATATAAATATATATATATATATTTATAATGTTATTTTATATATCATATTATTCGTAATTGACTG
>NC_088370.1:26222748-26322748 GCF_034508935.2 Berghia stephanieae | reverse complement strand
TAACTCGTGTTTTAACCTCTCATCGGGCGCACGCTCACCAACGATAATGACAGTGCAGCGTACAGAAACAACTTCTGCCCTACTCTGAAAACAAAAAACAAATCCGTATTTAAAGATTTGGCCAGAAAACTCGTCCTTCAAATATCGATCGATTTAAATGACTCTCATCTTGGTAAAAACTCTCAAACACGGGACTTC
The DNA here is from genome assembly GCF_034508935.2 of Berghia stephanieae. NCBI lineage: Eukaryota > Metazoa > Mollusca > Gastropoda > Nudibranchia > Aeolidiidae > Berghia > Berghia stephanieae. Next base: position 26,322,550 of record NC_088370.1, on the reverse strand, counting down.
GCCGAAGTCCCGGGCTTGAGAGTTTTACCAAGATGAGAGTCATTTAAATCGATCGATATTTGAAGGACGAGTTTTTTGGCCAAATTTTTAAAATAATGTTATGAGTTTTTTTTTTCCAGAGTACGGCAGTAACTGTGCATGCAGTATGGCATTGTAAATAGAACAAACATCGCGATAAATTGTTGCCGGCATTTTACATGGCCGAACTGTTGTTGTTATGATGGAATTAAGTATGTATTTTATCTAAATGTGATCTGTGCCATCAACCCGTTATTGCTTTGTGTCATCAACACGTTATTACTTAGTGGTAAACCGTCGCCTTCGTAAACGTATAGATAGAACGAATTTGACGTCATTCGAGTCTATGTTATTGTATTTTACCTATTTTGGCTACGCTAAAACCCCACAAAGACCCATATTTTGACGTCATTTCTAGGTTTGTGGACCGCCTATTGAGTTGTCTTTAGTAGTGCTCAAGGAAACAAGTGATCCCATTGGTTGAACTATTGAGTACAACTGACGATTTGTTTTCTTTTGTGGCCAAAGACTTGTCTTTTGACGTCATTTGTTGGTCAGTGTCAGGCCGTGAGTTCACGAAGTCCACGGTCAGGCCATATTATAGATAGTTTGCGCTTGGCTAAGAAGCTCATAACATTGCCATCCGGAAGTATAACGGACCAACACACAAAACTGTGTGTATCCATGAACGTTTATAGTCAGGTTAATACAGTTCAGTGAGCATTACTCATAAACGCGGATGGCAAAAAACAATAACAAAGACCCGAGTGACGTCATCTTCGAACTATCTATAACGAAGGCGACGGGTGAACTAGCTTCCGAAAAGTGACTTTACGGTAGAAATAACTCCAGTCCGTTCCACAACCCGTGCTCAAGTTTGACGTGGATATATCTTCACAACCTTCTGATGGATTTTAATTATAATTAATTAACTAGGAGATTTTTGACCAATCAAAACATGGGATTTGTGACAGGCCACAATAACATGAATGAAATCGAACTCTCTCTCTCTCTCTCTCTCTCTCTCTCTCTCTCTCTCTCTCTTCTCTTCTCTTCTCTTCTCTCTCTCCCTTTTCTCTGTCTCTCTCTTTTCTCTCTCTCTCTTTTTTTCTCTCTCTCTTTTTTTTCTCTCTCTCTCTTTTTTTTCTCTCTCTCTTTTTTCTCTCTCTTTTCTCTCTCTCTTTTTCTCTCTCTTTCTCTCTCTTTTTCTCTCTCTCTTTTTTCTCTCTTCTCTCCTCTCTTTTCTCTCTCTCTCTTTTCTCTCTCTCTCCTTTTCTCTCTCTCTTTCTCTCTTTTCTCTCTCTCTCTTTTCTCTCTCTCTTTCTCTCTCTTTTCTCTCTCTTTCTCTCTCTCTCTTTTCTCTCTCTTTCCTCTCTCTTTTCTCTCTCTCTTTTCTCTCTCTCTTTTCTCTCTCTTTTCTCTCTCTTTTCCCACAAATGGGTGAATACTTATCACACGAATTTCACGACTAGACAAGAAACGTTTAATTTTACACATAAGTTTTCTTTGTTCTATTGATCAAGCGGCAGAACAGACACATTCCATCGCTAGTAAAACCTGTGTAGTTTGCTATGTTTACCAACCACTGCCATTGTTTACATAATGACGCCTGTCCGAAGGCCGTGGTTATCTAGGTTTCCATTCTATCAATCAGACAAAAACGTTCAAGGGTACGTTAAATTCCGGTTGACAATGTTATGAGTTGTTTGGGTTTTTTATTTATCTAAGCGCATAGCATCAATATCACAATGTTTTGACAAACTGGTGACAAAATTGCATTGCGACACCTGAAACCTTACAACGCCATGCGTTTTTCACCCCAATCCCCTGTGTTAAAACTGTGTGACTGATGTCCAGGATCTGTGTGGCCGATTGTTTTGGGTGACAGGCGGCGAGTACTTGAAGATAGCGATGAAATTATCTATAGACAGTGTGCGCTTGGCTAGGAAACTCACAACATTGCCGTCCGGAAGTATAACTTGAACTTTTATAGTCTGGCTAATGTTAATTAGTCATAAACGTGGATGGCAAAAAACAATAACAAAGACCCGAGTGACGTCAACTTCATTCTATCTAAACTGTATTATCCAGACTATAAAAGTTCATGGTTACACAGAGTTTTGTGTGTTGATCCGTTATACTTCCGGATGGCAATGTTGTGAGCGTCTTAGCCAAGCGCATACAATCTGTACTTTATCTGCGTTGTAGAGTGATTTGTGATTTTTTGTTTCCTTGTAAAACAATCATCAAACCCGTCGAAATGTTGTTTTAATGTGACTTAGTCGTCCTCATTCTAGTGTTCAGTGTGTTAGGTACAACTAAGGGACATAATTGGTGACATAGTTATTTCCCTTATCATATTATTACTTTTACCGCTGGATCGACTCATCTGATAAACTGTTCATTTCTTTGATCGGGAGGAGGAATTATAATTCAAACTAAAAAGTGAAACAGAGAGGAGTGTGACATCAACGGGATTTCAGTTGTAGATTATAATGATGTCACGGCCTGTCCTCGTACAGAAGACTGACCATCATCATCTCCAACAGCAGCAACCCCCATGACCTCCACTCCTCCTCCTCCTCGTCCCTCTCGTCCATCCCACCTCCCCCAACCATCCTCGGTCAGTACTGCCAAGACTTATGCCACGTTGCTATAATAATATATTATTGCTGTTCGCCGTTCTGGTCTCAACATGGTGTTTGCTCGGAATGCCCGTCGCCGTTCGGGGAGACTCAGTCCACAGTGAGTATGAGTATGTTACGTTTAAATTTGTTTGTGGGCGGGACAATGACGTGGGAAGGCTTTGACGTTTACTATGTAAAACTTGAACAACCCTTTACAATGTAAAACTTGAACAACCCTTTACAATGTAAAACTTGAACAACCCTTTACAATATAAAACTTGAACAACCCTTTCCAAGGTAAAACTTGAACAACCCTTTACAATGTATAAAGTTAAACAACCTTCAACAATGCAAAAATTGAACTCTGTACGTTGCAAATGTTGAACAACTCTTGATAATGTAAAAGTTGAACTCTTTACAATATAATAGCTGAACAACTGTTTACGACAACTCTTTACAATGCAAAAGTGCAAACCTGTACAATGTAAAAGTTGAACAAACCTGTACAATGTAAAAGTTGAACAAACCTGTACAATGTAAATGTTGAACAAACCTGTACAATGTAAATGTTGAACAAACCTGTACAATGTAAATGTTGAACAAACCTGTACAATGTAAAAGTTGAACAAACCCGTACAATGTAAATGTTGAACAAACCTGTACAATGTAAAAGTTGACAAACCTGACAATTAACAGTTGAACAAACTTACATGTAAAGTTGACAAACTGTACAATGTAAATTTAACAAAACCTGTACAATGTAAAAGTTGCAACAACCGTACAATGAATGTTAACAACCGTACAATGTAAATGTGAACAAACCGATACAATTAAGTTGAACCAGACTTACACGTATTATTATTAATCAAGTAACTTGTAAATAATCTTCTTTGTAGATTAGTTCACTTCTGATGAGATATCGTTAAGTCTCGGGAAACAAACGATCCCATTGGCTGAACAATTGAATACAACTCACGATTGTTTTCTTTTGTGGTCATTATTCAACTTTGAGAAACTGTTCAACTTAGAGAAACTATTTAACTTACAGAAACTATTCAACTTAGAGAAACTATCCAACTTAGAGAAGCTATTCATTCAACTTAGGGAAACTATTTAACTTACAGAAACTATTCAACTTAGAGAAACTATTCAACTTAGAGAAGCTATTCAACTTAGGGAAACTATTCAACTTAGGGAAACTATTCAACTTAGAGAAGCTATTCATTCAACTTAGGGAAACTATTAAACTTAGAGAAACTATTTAACTTAGAGAAACTATTTAACTTTGAGAAACTATTTAACTTAGAGAAACTATATTCAACTTAGAGAAACTATATTCAACTTAGAGAAACTATTTAACTTTCAGAAACTATATTCAACAGAGAGAAGCCATTCAACTTAAAGAAACTAATAAACGAATTCCTTCTTTAGTTGTTTTTTTTTTTTTTTTTTTGGTTGTTGGTTTTTTGTTTTGTTTTTTGGGGTTTTTTTTGTTTTGTTTTTTTTTTCTCTCAAAATATATTGGTATTGGATCATTATATGGCGAATATTACGAAAACGACCTTTTAACACAGCCTGATATCTATAGAATCAATTACTCCCTTTCATATTTTCTTCATTAGACACAAAATTAGCCGCCCCCGCCCCCCCCCCCCCCCCAACCCATCTGGCGAAATTGACAGTCATTTGCTGCTCGGCTGTATCAATAGGGTTCAATAGTCGTACCGTCACTTCCTTCCTAATGACGTATGGTAACTTAGTAACACTGGCTCTAAACTATCGGAACAATGGCTGACGCCGTATGAAATATTTCTTCGGCGAGCTTAAAAGCGTATCCAGAGGGGAAAAAAACCCATCAATTTGATCATGTTTTGACTTTTACACATTCTGATCACAAGACATATGAAAAGGGAATGAAAAGTTCTCGCCAGCATGAAGAATAAAAAGTAATGATTTTCTTTGTTTAGAACCAAGATGGCCGCCGTTGCCGGGCGCGTGACATCAGACTACTGAATCCAATTGCTGATAACAATGATTATTATGGGATATAATTTTACTCTTGACCAAACAGTTTGTTTTGTTGGTTTTTTTTTTTTTGGTTTTTTTTTGTGTGTTTTCTTTGGGGGGGGGGTGTTTTTGTTTTTGTTTTGCTTTGTTGTTGTTGTTTTTGTTTTTGTTTTTTTGTTGTTTTTTTTTGTTTGTTGTTTTTGTTGTTGTTTTGTTTCATTTTAGGCAGAAATATTTTTCTCTACAGGTCGAATTCTATCCATTCCAATCCAATCCAAAATAGTTGCAGCTTCGTGTCATGAAGAATGACGCAAGTTAAAGGTTTGGTGGTTGGGGGGGGGGGGGGGGGGGGGCATTTACGTAATATCTATCTATTGGTTTTAAACTGGTCGAGATAACTGTAGAATAATATTGTCGGGTTATTGTTGGTTGCTCTGACGATTTTCAGGGGTGCTGCTCATTCCATGCGCGAATTTGTAGTGGGGAAGAACGACTGTTTTGTGTGCGCATTGATTCTGGAATAATGTGGCAGATCGATCTAGATGGACCCCTGCTTGTCTAAAGATACGAACCCGAGACTACAGAAAAACAAAAACAAAAATATAAAAAAATAATAATAAACAAACAAACATAAAAACCCAAAGTTTGAGTCTTTGTGACTTGTCAGAGGCCCCCTTAATTGATCAATATATAGATAGAACGAAGTTGACGTCACTCAGGTCTTTGGTATTGATTTTTTTTGTTTGTTTTTTTTTTTTGCCATCCGCGTTTTTGAGTAATTTTCACTAAACAGTATGAACCAGACTATAAACGTTCAAGGTTACACATATTTTTGTGTGTTGGCCCGTTATACTTCCGGATGGCAATGCTGTGAGCTTCTTAGCCAAGCGCGTACTATCTGTATTTGGAGGAGGAACAGGTTTCTGCCATTGGGGTGGGGGGGGGGGGGGGGGGGGGGGGGGAGGAGAGGTAGCATATAATATTATGTGTTTTATCAGATTTTGGCAACATGACTATTGGTTTTAAACTGGTCGAGATAACTAACTGTAGAATAATATTGTCGGGTTATTGTTGGTTGCTCTGACGATTTTCAGGGGTGCTGCTCATTCCATGCGCGAATTTGTACTGGGGAAGAACGACTGTTTGTGTGCGCATTGATTCTGGAATAATTGGGGATATTATTATTATTACGATTGTAATGATCGTGTCCGTTATCGTGTAAGACCGAGGACACCATTATGGGTGGCTGGCCCGGTCACATGGTCAGAGATTGTAATTTAGTCAGGTCGAAAAAGGTCAAGGTTCATTCTCTCTCCTTGATAGATCTAAAACCATAGTCGTTGTTTAAAGTGCAATGTATTTATTAATATATTTATTTATTTATTTATTTATTTATTTATTTATTTGGGTTTTTTTTTGTTTGTTATTTATATTATTTATTTATTTTTGTTTGTTTTCATATTTATATATATTTATTTGTTTATTGTATTTGTCAATTTTTATTTATATAATTATCTATTTATTTGTTTGTTTATAAATTTGATTATACATTTATTAAATTTTAATTAAATTCCCTTTTAAATATGAATTTGTTTAAAGCATGGCATTGCGATACATACTTGGAGATGTAGTCTAATGTCTCTATATATGTCAGTGCTATTGCTATTATCGTATTGTACGGTAGTTGTTTTTTTTTGTTTTGGGTTTTTTATTTTTAATTGAGCCTTTATATAGTGCAATATCCACTAAACGGGCTCAAAGCGCTTTACAAGGGGTCCATGGCCAACGGCAACACTTAACATGTAGGACGTGACATGACGCCTGTTAGGAAATATTACAATATTTTTTCGGATAGGGACAACGCTGTAAACGGCCAGGTTCTCATTATACACCTGATACTGTGAGAGAATGTGAATAAAGACTCTCTTCCAAGGACTCAACTCTGCGCCGAGCGAGGCTCGAATCCAGGACCTTCCGATCCGACAACGTGTCATGTCACAAGACCACATAGTCGCACTTTTCTAAGCAAAGCGCATACCATATATAGATAGTATGCATTTGGCTAAGAAGCTACAACATTGCCATCCAGAAGTATAACGGACCAAGACACAAAACTGCGTGTAACCTTGAACGTTTATATTCTGGTTAACACAGTTTAGTGAGAAGTACTCATAAACGTGGATGGCAAAAAACAATAACAAAGACCAGAGTGACGTCAACTTCATACTATCTATACAATTTAATGAGAACCGAGTGACGTCAATTTCGTTCAAATTAGATGGAACAAAATCGACGCTCAGCTCTTTGTTATTATTTTTAGACAGCCATTTTAATTAGTTCTCACTAAATTATATCAACCAGACTATAAATGTACAAGGTTACTCATAGTTTTATGGGTTGGTACGTTATATCCAGCTGGCGGATGCTGTGAGCATTTTAACTTAGCGCATAGCATCAATTAATTGAAAGGAGAAGAGAAAATAAAAGTGCCCGTAGGTGTTCATAACCATATGCGACATGAACAAATGACAGGCGGTATTACAGACCTGTCAATGGGGTAGATTTAATCGGCTTAATACAATTTAACTGCTTTGTTTGGATGGATGGATGGATGGATGAGTGGGTGGATTGATGGATGGTATGGTATGGTATGGTATGGCGTGATGTATGTATGTATGTATGTATGTATGTATGTATGTATGTATGTATGTATGTATGTATGTATGTATGTATGTATGTATGTATGTATGTATGTATGTATGTATGTATGTATGTATGTATGCATGTATGTATGTATGAGTGTTTGTATGTATGTGTTTGTGTTTATAGGGTATTCTGTATTTGTAAGTTTATTTTTTTTAAAATATAGTTTGTTATGGATATGTTACAAGTTTTGATATGGTGGAATATTATAGACTTCACTCTGTAGAGAACATATTTATAGTCATCATCAAAGCTTGTCGCTCCAACACCGAACCCACTCCACAGCATCTGTGGAGCAGACTCTTAGGTCATGGTCAGTGCAGCTGGGCCCGTCCTGGTATTCTCTAAGGATGTGCTCCATCGTCTGCTCTGGTCATCCACGTGTATAGAAGCTAGTCTCAGCCAGCCCCCACTTTTCCATGCTTCTAGTTGTTCTTATAATGAATGAGTGTAACTGAAGACCGACGCATCTTGAATATTCTTACTAAAGTGGAAAATTGATTTTGTTTTGTTTTTCTTGACTAAACATCTTTTCAAAGATTTATTTATTTATTTATTTATTTATTTATTTATTTAATTATTTATTATTATTATTATTATTATTATTATTATTACTACTACTACTACTACTACTACTACTACTACTACTACTACTACTACTACTACTACTACTACTACTACTACTACTACTACTACAACTACTAACTACTACTACTACTACTACTACTACTACTACTACTACTACTACTACTACACTACTACCACTACTATTATTATTACTATTTTTTAATTATTATTATTATTATTATTATTATTATTATTATTATTATTATTATTATTATTATTATTATTATTATATATTATTATTATTATTATTATTATTATTATTATTATTATTATTATTATTATTTAGAAATATATATAAGATTATATCTAACATATTTTGATGAGTGGATGATACAATGTCTGAAAAGCTGTGCAGGAAACAAAAGCAGACAAAAATATTTTTTTAAAAAAATAACATCCCAAACAATCAGCCCGTATTTTTCTTTCCTTAGTGTTTTTTTTTCCCTTACACTAGTGCCTGCTCCCTAATTTGTCACCTTGAACTTTGTATGTGCATTTGTTTCTTTGTTTGATTGTGTGTGTGTATGTGTGTGTGTTTGTGTTTATAGTGTACCTATATGGCATAAATGGTCAATGGCTTGTGTGTATGTATGGATGGTTGGATGAATGGATGGATGGTTAGATGGATGGATGGTTGGATGGATGGATTATTGGATGAATGGGTGGATGGTTGGATGAATGGATGGATGGATGGTTGGGTGGATGGATGAATGGATGGATGGATGGATGGATGGATGATTGGATGAATGGATGGATGGATGGATGATTGGATGGATGGATGTATGGATGATTGGATGTATGGATGATTGGATGGATGGATGATTGGATGGATGGATGGATGGATGGGTGGATGTATGGTTGGATGGATGGATGGTTGGATGGATGGTTGGGTGGATGGTTGGGTGGATGGATGATTGGACGAATGGTTGGATGGATGGATGATTGGATGAATGGATGGATGGATGGATGGATGATTGGATGAATGGATGGATGGATGGTTGGATGGATGGATGATTGGATGAGTGGTTGGATGGATAGATGGATGGATGGTTGGGTGGATGGATGATTGGATGAATGGGTGGGTGGATGGATGGATGATTGGATGAATGGATGGATGGATGATTGAATGGATGATTGGATGAATGGTTGGATGGATGGTTGGATGGATGAATGGATGGATGGGTGGATGATTGGATCGATGGATGATTGGATGGATGGATGGATGATTGGATGGATGGATGATTGGATGGATGGGTGGATGATTGGATCGATGGATGATTGGATGGATGGAAGGATGGATCGATGGATGATTGGATGGGTGGATGGATGGATGATTGGATGAGTGGTTGGATGGATGGTTGGATGGATGGATGATTGGATGAATGGGTGAGTGGATGGTTGGAGGATGGATGATTGGATGAATGAATGGATGGATGGTTGGAGGATGGATGATTGGATGAATGAATGGATGGATGATTGAATGGATGATTGGATGAATGGTTGGAGGATGGATGATTGGATGAATGGTTGGATGGATGGATGATTGGATGGATGGATGGGTGGATGATTGGATCGATGGATGATTGGATGGATGGATGATTGGATGGATGGATGATTGGATGGATAGATGATTGGATGAATGGATGGATGGATGGATGGGTTGGTGGATGATTGGATGAATGGATGGATGGATGGATGATTGGATGAATGGATGAATGGATGGATGGATGATTGGATGGATGGATGGATGGATGATTGGATGAATGGATGGATGGATGGATGGATGATTGGATGGATGGATGGATGGATGGATGGATGATTGGAAGGATGGATGGATGAATGAATGGATGGATGGATTATTGGATGAATGGGTGGATGGATGGATGATTGGATGAATGAATGGATGGATGGATGAATGGATGGATGATTGGATGAATGGATGGATGATTGGATGGATGAATGAATGGGTGGATAATTGGATGGATGGATGGATTGATTGATTGAATGATTGATTATGTGTATGCGTATATCGTGTACAGATACGTTACAAATGGTTAATTTCTCATTTTTTAGACGCTGTGCGCTTGACTAAGCTCACAACATTACCATCCGGAAGTATAACGGACCAACACACAAGGCCATGTGTAACCTTGAACGTTTATAGTCTGGTTAATACAGTTTAGTGAGAATTACTCATAAACATGGGTGGCAAAAAAAAAAGCAATAACAAAGACCTGAGTGACGTTAACTTCATTCTATCTTTTGGCCGACAGCCTATTGCCATTCGGAAATGAAGTATAGATAGTACTACAATTTAATAGACAAAAGAGCGATCGTTATATCATGTTATATATAAATTGAGTTATTGTGTTGACTGTCGCCATTGAAACGTTGTTGCCATGGTGACGGGTAACAGGTTTTTTTTTCTATTCACGCCTCCTTTCGTCCTTCTTACACAATGTCCAATGGCGAATAGAAAAATTGAGCTTTTATATAACGCTATATCTACTAAACGTACTCAAAGCGCTTTACAAGGGGCCCCTGGCCAACAGCAACACTTAACATTTAGGACGTGACATGACGGCTGTTAGGCGATATTGCATTTTTTTTTTTTCGGACAGAGACAACTTTGTTATCGGACAGGTACTCGTTTTGCAGATGAGTGCGGTGGGAGAATGTGAGTAAAGAGTCTTTTCCAAGGACTCAACAATGCGCCGAGCAAGACTGGAACCCAAGACCTTCCGATCATAATGCGAGTGTCATACCACAAGATCACATAGCCACACTACGTGGTCTAGTGGTATGGCACTCGCCTTCGGATCGGAAGGTCCTGGATTCGAGTCTAGCTCTGAGCGGTGCATACGTCGTGAATTCTTGGAAAAGGCTCTTTCCTCACATTCTATCACTGTACTCAAGTGTAAGATAAATACCTGGCCAGTAACAGCGTTGTCTCTGTCCGATAAACAAACAAACAACTATTGTATTATCGCCTAACAGGCGTCACCATGCCTCGTCCGACATGTCAAATGTTAATGTTGGCTTGGGACCTCTTGTAAAGTGCTTTGAGCACTTTTGTTAGTGGATATTGCGCTATATAAATGCTTAAATTATTGAAATAGCGATGAATAATATGTAACCCCCAATCAGTCTTGTGTTATGGCCTGTGCCGCTATGTGGTGGTCTAGTGGTATGACACTCGCTTTCGGATCGGAAGGTCCTGGGTTCGAGCCTTGCTGGCTCGGCGCATAGTTGAGTTCTCCTTGGAGAAGGCTCTTTACTCACATTCTCTCACCGTACTCAGGTGTAAAAAGAATAACTGGCCGTTATCAGCGTTGTCTCTGTCCGAAAAAAAATTTGTAATATCGCCTGACAGGCTTCATGTCCCGTTGTAAATGTTAAGTGTTGCTATTGGCCAGGAACCCCTTATAAAGCGCTTCGGGAACGTTTAGTGGATATTGCGCTATATAAAAGCTCAATTTTTTATTTTTTATTTTTTTAATGGCAAGTTGAGGCAGATGCCCAGGAGTTTTTTTTTTTTTTTTTTTTTAATATTATGTGAGGCTGTGTCAGTATGTCATTGTCGTAACATTCGCCAGCGGGTGGTTGGATGGGAGCATCACCCTTGAATCATATACCTATGATGTTCGCATGGGTGTACGATCCGATAGTGATGTTTCTTCTTCTCTTTACTAGCCTATCCTGCTTCTTTGGTTTGTGATTGTATTTTTGACAGGGAATTTTTTTTTTTTTCTGTAAATATTCTGCCTGTTTGTCCTTGGTTATTTATAATTTAGCTTATGATATCTTTAGGTTATGATTTTGATTTACATTTGTACTATTTTTGTTAGATTGCTTGTTTTTTTGTTTCAGCGGTCTCTCATATAACCTCAATTGTGTTGGAAGAGACCTAAAGCAACAAACAAACAAAAAAAAAGTAACATTCGCCACAACGGACTATCGAACACCAATATATCTTTTTAATGAACTCTTATATAGCGCGATATCCACTAAACGTGCTCAAAGCGCTTTACAAAAGGGTCCCTGGCCAAACAGCAACACTTAACGTGTGGGACGTGACATGACGCCTGTTCGGCGATATTCCACTAATTTATTTTTTTCCGGCAGAGACAACGCTGTTAACGGTCGGGTGCTCATTTTACACTGGCGAGTGCGGACTCAACTATTATGCGCCGAACGAGACTCGAACTCGAACCCAGGACTATCCGACCCGAAAGCGAGTGTCATACCACTGGAGGCCACATAGCCACACTTTGTCATCATAAGACAAATTAAATGTGTTGTTTTTTTTCAAAGGTTCAAAACACCGACCACCCTTCCACGCCCTGCCCTGACCCTAGTCGGGTAGGCTATGCATTTAGGGCGCCGTGAACTTAGTCACTGCGAACAAACAAACAAACACACGAACAAACAAACATACAAACAGATATAAATAACAAAATGTGATCACTGTCACATCTTATTCCCGGACTCATTCTATAGATAGTATGCGCTTGGCTCAGAAGCCTCATAACATTTCCATCCGGAAGTGTAACGGACCAACACACAAAACCGTGTGTATCCATGAACGTTTATAATCGGGTTAAAACAGTTCAGTGAGCATTACTCATAAACGCGGATGGCAAAAAACAATAACAAAGACCTGAGTGACGTCATCTTCGAACTATCTATAGATAGTAGTATGCGCTTGGCTAAGAAGCTCATAACATTGTCATCCGGAAGAATAACGGACTCACTCACAAAACTGTGTGTATCCATGAACGTTTATAGTCAGGTTAATACAGTTCAGTGAGCATTACTCATAAACGTGGATGGCAAAAAACAATAACAAAGACCTGAGTGACGTCATCTTCAAACTAACTATAGATCTATAGTTATACTTCCGGATGGCAATGTTATGAGCTTCTTAGCCAAGCGCATACTATCTATACGATGGTATCCATTTCCCAAGCATGTCGCATTGTTTGGTAATCACTGAGAATAATCATGATATAATGGAGGTTATATATATCAGGGCACCGTGAACATTGTCACTGCGAACAACAAACAAACAAACAAACAAACAAACACACAAACAGGTATAAATTAGTGCCGCGCTGAGGACCGGACCGAGGACCGGTCCCACGGTCTTTTAGCTGTGAACCGTGGTCCAGTCCCAAAGAGGAAGACCGCCGGCGGTCCTCACTTCTTATCACCTTTCAACGGTCTCGCGCCATACTACTTCCCCAGCGATTCGTTGCCTCGGTCCTTTGCCTATCTTCCACCAATCACCACCCATCCCACTTAATTAATCGCACCCACCCCCCTTTGCCATACACTAAACGACACAGACGACCATAGAGGCAGACGACCACCTCCCTCCACTCCGCAAACCGCCCTTTCGTGTGTGAGATGGGGGGAACAGGAGGCGCACGCCTTGGACGATTCCATTATACGGGGTAAATTTCAAAATTTACTACACCATAATGATCGCAATGACAATGATCTATGATGAAGGCATGACCCCTCTTCTCTAATGGGTTATTGTTTGAAATGTATGTGACTACTAAAGATGTGTGTGTGTGTGTGTGTGTGTGTGTGTGTGTGTCGAACCTAGCAAGTTGCAAGTCTGATTTTTTGTTTTCTTTTGTCCATCTCTTGTCGCCACTCCTTTCTATCGCATTGTTGTCATTTAAAATAATACAATAATATTAAAATTTCGTTTGGTGTTTTAACTAATCAAGTAATATGAGTTTCATTAGTTTCTTCCGTCCAAAAAAACCAGTTATAACGTCTGTATTTTTAAAAGGTCCAATAGAATATTTGGGGACCCCGATAGCTCAGTTGATAGAGCACTCTCTTTATACGCAAAGGGCCAGAGATCGATCCGGGTGCAGTCGATTTTTTTCTGAATCCCTGTCTACTCAGCAATGAATGGGTAGCTGAGTTTGTTAGATCTGGCGAAAAGTCACCATCGACCCCTCTTATCACCTCATCCACCCCCTCTTATTATAACTTCACGTCTCTCTCTTACTCTTCAATGCTCGCTGCCCTCTAATGTGTGTGTGTGTGGGGGGGGGGGGGGAGGGGGGGGGGGGTAGGAGTTGCGTGTGTGTATCAACGCCACGAACAACTCGATCAACGCCTTGGGCGATGCCATTATCTCCGTTAATGGGGATAAATTTCAAATTTTATTAAATTATCGAAGTAACAATGAAGTACGGTGAGCAAATAAAGAAGGCATCACCCCTCTTCTCTAATTAGGTTACAATTTGAAATGAGTGTGACTACTCCGTGTGTTTTACTCCTGTAGGCCACGGTTTTCATCGTGTAGCGGTCTTTAACGGTTCAAGAATGAACGGACCGAGAGACCGGTCCTTGCGGTCTTCATTTCCCAAGGACCGTAGGACCGTGGTCCTTAAGCTTGCCAAGGACCGCCCCGCACTAGTATAAATAGCAAAAGTTGATCCCTTTGACATCTTATTCCCCGACTCATTCTATAATATGATGATTTGCATTTCCCAAACATGTCGCATTTGTTGGTAATCATTGAGAATAGCCATGGATATAATGAGAGGGCCGATTACATCAACACAATGACTCTGATTGCACACAATACTATATTATTATTATTATTGTAATGTTCTAATTGGAACATGTATGCAGTATTTATTTATATTATACCTATCTTTACTCATTTATCAACGAAATGATCATCAAAAGATATGTAGCAACAGCAGCAAGGATTATGATGATGATGATGATGATGATGAGGATGATGATGATGATAATGAAGATGATGGCGATTACAAAGTACTTTTTTTTTAATGTGATCGATGGCATAAAAATGACAGTAATATCAGCAGTAATATTAGTTGATGTTGTTAATCGGTGAAACTTGTTTAAAATTTCTGTAAATCCGAATACCGTCATGTGATCAAGTGAATTATATCACTATGAATGCCACGATTTGCTGAAAAATGCCAATCTGACAGTTCTTAGCAAACACCCCCCTCCCCTTGCTCAGGAATTTCTCTACTTGATGGACACCCCCCCCCCCTTTTTTTTTTCTTCCACGCAACCACATTCCAAAACACACACACACACACACATGTATACACCACACACACACACACACATAAACATACACGCAATGAGAACACACTACTACATAACAACACTGATCACCGCTAAATCAACACAACGGAAGTAAGGACTCTACTGGACAGATGGAGTTGTTAGTGTCTTCGGTAATTTTTTTATGATATCTGTTTGACTTAACGAACTTTCAAACTGACTTTAAATTATAAAAGGAAATCAAGTTATCTATTTATCTATCTGTAAAAAATACATTTCTATTTTTCAAATCTTTCAGTATAGTAGTGCGCCATATCAATTTTTTTATTGACTCAAATAAGCACAATGTTCTCCACAAGGCTATATTTTTAAAAGAAAATTATATTATATATATATAATATAATTATATATATATATATATATATATATATATATATATATATATATATATATTATATATACTTAAATTGTGTTTTCGTTTTTTGTTTTTGTTGGACGGTGGTGGTTTTTTTTTTTTAATTTTTGGGTGGGAAGGCGGGATGGTCTTCTCTGCTTTTATCCGCTTCGCCATGTTTAATATATTTATATTCTTTTCTCAATGAATCAGCAACGTGTTATGTAGAATATATTATTGTTACTTATTATGCTTTAATGGCATTGAGGGAATACTTGGCCCGTTTTTAACCCCTATTATTTATTTGATTTGATATGGTGCTGCTTTGTATGTTTGTTTGTTGATAATTGATGTCGTTGTTGTTCTTTTTTTTTTTTTATTTATTGATTGAAGACGAGGGTTGAGCCATAAACGTTCCGTGTTTGGTAATTTTCTCTCTCTCTCTCTCTCTCTCTCTCTCTCTCTCTCTCTCTCTCTCTCTCTCTCTCTCTCTCTTTCTTTCTTTCTTTCTCTCTCTCTCTCTCTCTCTCTTTCTTTCTTTCTTTCTTTCTCTCTCTCTCTCTCTCTCTCTCTCTCTCTCTCTCTCTCTCTCTCTCTCTCTCTCTCTCTTTCTTTCTTTTTTTTAACTCTCTTTTCTCTCTCTCTCTCTCTCTCTCTCTCTCTCTCACACACACACACACACACACTCTTTCACTCTCTCACTATTTCTCTCTCTCATTCAATCTCTCTCTATCTATCTATCTATCTATCTATCTATCTATCTATCTATCTATCTATCTATCTATCTGTCTATCTATCTATCTCTCCCCTGATACTAACAAAAAAAAATTCGTCAAAACAAAAGTAGACGACGATCATCAAACGGAAGTGAAAAGTGCTCATAGAATAAACACATTTTTTTTTCAAGTGAGTACAAATAGACTGTCATAAGATTTTTATTCATCCCATCCATCATTCCAAACCATCTGGCGCCTGCAATACAACAATATACAAGCTTTATGTAAACAACCACGATGATCCGTGTCAGATCGTAGCCATCGTTATATAGATAGTATGCAGATGACGTAACTCAGGCCTTTGTTATGGTTTTTGCCATCCGCGTTTGTGAGTTGTTCTCAGTAAACTGTATTAACCAGACTATAAAAGTTCATGGTTACACAGAGTTTGTGTGTTGGTCCGTTATACTTCCGGATGGCAATGTTGTGAACTCCTTGGCCAAGCGCATTCTATCTATAATATAGATAGTATGCTGGTGTCCGCCATTGTACCGATAGTTTAGAACCAGTTGCTAAGTTACTATGCGTCACTAAGAGAGAAGTGACATCACGACTGTTGAAGCCTATTTGATAAACCATTTCGAGGGCGTCCGACAATAGATGATAGTTCGAAGTTGACGTCACTCAGGTGTTTTTTTTTTAATTTTTTTTTTTAGTTTTTTTTTTTGTTTTTTTGTTTTTTTGTTTTTTTTTTACAGTACGGTGAGATAATGCCACTAAAGAGCCTTTTTCAAGGACTCAACCATGCGCTACTCAGTCCTGGACTCGAACCCTGGACCTTCCAATCCAAAGGCTAGAGTCATACCACTAGACACATAGAACGGGGGGGGGGGGGGGGCAGCGTGGCTCAGCGGTACGGTCTTTGCTTCGTACCCCAAAGGTACCGAGTTCGATCACCCGCCACTCCGCTGTGTGGCCTTGAGCAAGTCACCTCGCCTTAGCTCAATTTGCACTGCGACTGACGCCTGGGTTATTCCAGTCCTCCCTTGGAATAGACCCTAGAGACAAATTTCCCCTGTCATCATCAAAGCTTGTCGCTCCAACACCGAACCCACTCCACAGCATCTGTGGAACAGACTCTTAGGTCATGCATGGTCAGTTGAGATGGGCCCATCCTGGCATTCTCTAAAGATGTGCTCCATCGTCTGCTCTGGGCATCCACATGTACACAAGCTAGTCTCAGCCAACCCCCACTTTTTCATGCTTCCAGCTGTTCTCCCAATTTTTGCCCCTGTTCGGTTCAGTGTTACCCATTCATTCCTGGGGAGCTCAATTCCGTAGGGCAGTTAACTTGAGATTTTATATAGAGCAATATCCACCAAACGTGCTCAAAGTCCTTACAAGGGGTTCCTGGTCAACAGCAACAACGAACCTGAAGAACGAGACATGACGCCTGGTAGGCGATATTACAATTTTTCGGACAGAGACAACGCTGTTAACGGTACTCATTTTACACCTGAGTACAGTGAGATAATGTGAGTAAAGAGCCTTTTCCAAGAACTCAACTATGCGCCGAGCGAGACTCGAACCCAGGACTTTCCGGTCCGAAAGCGAGTGTCATAACACTAGACCACATAGCCGCTCTCTTACTGAATACACTGCCTGACGAATGTTTTGTTTTCTTCTCTCCATCCGTCCACAGTCACCAAGCTGACGGTGTCCGCCGGCAAGAACAAAACCTTACAGCTACCCACCAATTCTGTCAAGCTCAGTGCTTTCGTGTTACCCAGTGCTGATGAAGGTGAGTGAGAAATGCCATGTTATCATTCGGTAAGATATTATGTACACTTCGATGAGTTCGATAGTATACAACTACTGTCGTGTTGTGAACACCCCCCCCCCCCCCCCCCCCCCCCCCCCCCCCCGAGACCCCCCCCCCCAAAAAAAAAACAAAAAAACAAACAAAAATAAAAAATCAAAGAAACAAACTTACAAAAAACAAAAAAAAAAAAACAAAAAACAAAAAAAAAATATCCAAACAAAGGTGAGTGAGAAATACCAAGTTATCATTCAATAAGATGTGAACACATCCATGGGTTCAATAATATACAAGTACTGTCTTGCTGTGAACAACGCCACCCCCCCCCCCCCCCCCCCTCCCAAAAAAAAATCCCAAACAAACAATCAAAAGGAGCATTGACAGGAACAAAACCATCAAATTCGTTAAAAAAAAAAAACCGTCAGTTTACTGACCGATATTTTGAAGGACGACAAAATTTCTGGCTATTTTTTTTTTTTTTTAACGAATTTGATGGTTTTGTTCCTGTCAATGCTCCTTTTGATTGTTTGTTTGGGATTTTTTTTTGGGAGGGGGGGGGGGGGGGGGGGGTTGGCAAACGATAACTATCAAATCTGGGACTTCTCTTAGAGGCTTCCTTCAATAATTGACTTTGACTAGTTCAATGTAACCGAATAAAAAAACAACAAAACAACATATTAATAAAGGCAATCCATGGAACTCTTCGTGGAATTCCCGGGTCTGAGAGTTTTGGGCAAGATGAGAGTCGTTTTAATCGATTTGATATTTAAAGGGCGAGTTTTCTGACTCATCTCATCTCATGTAGTTCCATATCTGAAGCAGACGTCGGAGGTCATCTTCCGCCAAGCTGATCTATCTCTTGCCAATTCTATTAAAGCAGCGCCACCTTTCTCAGCTTCATCTGTCCAAGTTCTTATCCCTTTCAAATACGTTATTCTTTGTCTTCCTCTTATTCTTTTTCCATTCATCTTTCCAGTCAAGGCGAGTATTTCCAAACCAGGGTGGCGGATAATGTGTCCTAAAAATTCCATTTGGCGTTTGATGATTTTTGTTATCAGTGATCTTTTTCTGTTTGCCATTTCTAAAATTTCTTCATTTCTTTTCCTTTCCATCCATGACACCCTCATCATTCTTCTGTAAAACCACATTTCCACTGCCTCCAGTCTTTTAACCATGGTCTTGTTTATGGTCCAGCTCTCACAACCATATAGCAGCACAGACAGTACATAGCAATCCAGGACTTTGATTTTTGTTTTCATGCTAATATTCCTGTTTTTCATAATTGTATGCAGCTGGTTGAATGCATTCTTCGCCATACCTATTCTTTTCTTTATTTCACAATCTGATTTTCCATTGGATGTTACATTGAAGCCTAATATTTGAAACATTCAACTTGTTGTATTGTTTGTCCTCTGCTTGTTATTACACAGGCTGGTGGGTTATTATTTTTAGATACCGTCATACATTCTGTTTTAGATATATTCAGTTCCAGTCCCATATTTTCACTACTCCTGACTACAACATCCAGTAATTCTTGTAGTTCATGTTCAGATTCTGCCAGTAGAACCGTATCATCTGCATACCTCAGATTTGTTACATTCTTTCCTCCAATACACACCCCCTTCTTATGTTCGATATCTCTTAATATCATTTCACTATAGAGGTTGAATAAATCTGGAGACAAAACACACCCCTGCCTAACTCCTCTTCTAATAGGTGTAAAACTGCTTAGTTCGTTGTCAACACGCATTGCTGCTTCTTGTTCCCAGTACAAATTCCGTAATATTCTTAAATCTTTACCATCAATGTCCAAGGATGATAGAATTTTGAATAGTTTTTCGTGTTGTACTTTATCAAAGGCTTTTGAATAGTCGATGAAACACATATACAGATCTTTATTTACTTCAATACATCTTTCCATCAGCATTGATAATGTGAATATTCCATTTCTGGTACCCTTGTCCTCAACAAAACCAAATTGCATCTCCCCAATTTCAGGTCGTATTTTATTTCTTATTCTTAGTAAAATTATCTTCAAAAGAATTTTTGTGAGGTGGCTCATTAGGCTAATAGTTCTGTGTTGTTCACAATCAACTGCCCCTGGCTTTTTTGGTAGTGCTATAAAAATGGATCGTTTCATATCAGTTGGCATTTTTCCTGTGTCATACACTTGATTTAGAAGGTTTGTGATGAATTCAATCCCCCATTCACCCAGGCCAGTCAAGGCTTCAATTGTTATGGCATCAGGTCCTGCAGCTTTTCCATTTTTCATGCTTTTCATGACGTTCCTAACTTCATCTTTCATTATAGAAGGCCCTTCCAGTTCTTTTATCATAGGCATTTCTCCTCGATTATCAAAGAAAAGTTCTTCAATATATTCTGACCATCTGTTTAGAATGCAGTCTTTGTCCATGATGGTGTTTCCACGCTTGTCTTTGATGCATCCACTTTTAGCACCTGATTTAGTTTTGTTTGTCACTTCTTTGATTTTCTGATGGAAGAATTTGCCATTTTTTTCTTTGCAGGACATTATATAGTGACATTGTTCTGACTATAATATTTAAATACGTGCTTTTCGTTTTTGTTTTTTTTTTTTTGTTTTTTTTTTTTGGTTGGTTTTTTTGGGTTTTTTTTGTTTTTTTTTTTGTTGGTTTTTTTTTTCAGAGTACAGCGGTTTTTCGTAACAGTAACAGTAATAATCGATTTGAAACTAAATAATTATTTAAAAAAAAAAACAAACGAAAACAAGATAAAATAACACAAAAGAAAAACACAAAAACAAACAAGAAAATGAAAAACCCTAGACTCTAAATATCAAACCAAAAATAAATTTAAAAACACACACACGCAAAACAACCCAATGTTTTGTCCGGATAGAGCACGGGGTAACACATAATAAATACATAATTAACATGTCTGATAACCGAACGCACTTATGGGCTTGAATTAACAATATTATCTTTATAGACAATGTTTTTTCGTTGGTTTGAGAGTATTTTCATTCATAACTACAATGAGCCCTGAACAATTTTGGTGCCCAGTCCTGCAAATAATAATTGCGCATCGGATCAGTGGTGGCATAGGTCAACCCCATTGACCAGTGAGCACGGTAGTGAATGGGCGGGCAGCATATTATTATTATTAAAGGCCAATTACTATCAGTATTATTATCATCATTATTACCACCATTTTAATTACTTTTTTTTCGCCTATTACAAGAGCTGTAACCTTAACAATAATTGCCTATTTGGACAATAAAGATTATTATTATTATTATTATTATTATTATTATTATTATTTTATTATTATTATTATTATTTTATTATTATTATTATTATTATTATTATTATTATTATTATTATTATTATTATTATTATTATTATATCGTTTATCTAGGGGAGAAATATTCCTACGAATGGTCGTCCATCAAATTCCCTGATGATGCCAAGAAAGCCAAAATGGAGGGCAAAAACACAGAAACGCTCACTCTGTCTGAAGTAAGATATCTTGGTTGTACTTTGGGCTTTTAAAGATTTTATTTTTTTTCACTGTTATTATTTCTTTGTTTAATATATATATTATATATATATATATATATATATATATATATATATATATATATATATATATATATATATATATATATATATATAAATAATTGTTTTAATTGTAATATTTCTGCTCCTTAACTTTATCATAAGCATTTTAAATAAATACAAAATTCTGGAGATTATCCTTGCATTTTTGGATTTATGATGATGGTGATGATGGTAGGATTTATGATGATGATGATGATGATGATGATGAAGTTGATGAAGATGATGATGATAGTTGAGATGATGCCAATAATGATGTCGATGCTTACGTCAAAATTAATTAGGAGGATGCTGTTAAGGATGAGTTATTTTTAAATTTTGACCTTGTGGTGGTGATAGGCAAAAACAGTTGCTTACCTAAACACCATAAACAAAAATGAATATAAAAGCTTAAAAATAGAACGAAATACTAAACACAGAATGTATCGAGCTCAAAACTCCTCTTCAGCCAACAACAAAAAACAATCAAGACATAAATACATTACTAAATTCCAGATAGATGACAGAGATATTTTGTAGGTCATTTCTGGAATTTAGTAATGTATTTATGTCCTAATTGTTTTTGCGGTTTTTTTGTTGTTGGCTGAAGAGGGATTTTGAGCCCGAAACATTCGTTGTTTGATTTTTAAATTTTTTTAAAAGCTGTTATATTCATTTTTGTTTATTACTTTTTACAGTTCAATCTGCTTAGTATCAGTATCACTTTTTTAAAAAAAACTTTCCTTCCATTTTTTCTTCTAACCCAGCTCGTGGCAGGGCTGTACGTCCTCAAGATCAAAGTGACAGGCGACAATAAGTTTGGAGAGGCCGTCATCAGTGTGACTGTCATACCACGTCAGTTCTCATCCTCTTTCTGTTTGGTTTTGGTCTTGGCTGTTTTGTTTGGGTTTTTTGTTGTTGTTGTTTTGTTTTTTTTTGTTGTATTTTTTAAAATTAATGAATGAGCCTCCTTTTTTTTAGATATACTTTCTTACTCCTTATAAGGATATTGTCTTCGACCGATAGGCAAGGGTCGGTTTGCTGTTTAAGAAAGAAAAGAAAAAAAAGACAAATTAAATTTTTAAAGAAAAAGAACATTTATATAGTGCAATATCTATGAAGCGTGAACAAAGGGCTCCCTAGCCAATACCAACACTTAACATGTATAATGAGACATATGACGCCTGTTAGGCGATATTACAATTTTTTTGCAACAGATACAAAGCTGTTACGGCCAGCTACTCATTTTACATCAGAGTATGGTGAGAGAATGTGAGTAAAGAGCCTTTTCTAAGGACTCAATATGCACCGCTCAGGGCAGGACTGGAACTCTTTTCATACCACAAGACCACCCAGCCTCAGAGAAGAGCACCCCTTTTGGACTAGTGCAAGTTGAAGTCAATTTTATATTCCTGTCTTGGTTGGATTGGTTTTTTTTGTTGTTGTTGTTGTTGTTGTTGTTTTTTGTTGTTTTTTGTTGTTGTTGTTGTTGTTGTTTTTTGTTGTTGTTGTTATTTTTGTTGTTGTTGTTATTGTTGTTGTTTTTATCACGAATCACGATTCATCTGTAGTGTTTCATTCATCCTATTTTGTTGATAAAGGGAAAACTGGAAACGTTCATTTGATCTGTTTTTGTAATTAAATTGAAGCTTACATTCAATTTCACATTGTTATTTATTTATTCAAGCTTCGAGCAGCAACATTTACATCACTCTATGGTATGAAATTCACTTCTTTTTTTGTTGTTGTCTTAACTCCTTTTGTTTTTTTGTTATTTTTTTTTTTCTCATTTATTTTGCATTGTTGTCTTTTCTCATTGATTCAGCCAAGCGTAAGAACAAGGCACCCGTAGTCATTATCAACCCGACCTCTCAAGAAGTCTACCTGCCCAATTCTGCTATTTTGGATGGGTCAGGTATGCTGAATTGCAGTTAGTTAATAGTCACCATTATCATCATCATCATCACCATTATCAATATCATTGTTGTCGTAGTCATCATCATCATCATCATCATCATCATCGTCATCAAATTCATCATCAAATTCATCATCATCATCATCATCATCATCATCATCATCATCATCATCATCATCATCGTTGTTGTTGTCATTATCATCTTCATCATCATCATCATCATTGACTTGATTTCAATACACCTATTTTGAAATTCTCACCATTTTCCAGGCAGTACCGATGACGACAAGATCGTTTCATATAAATGGGAGGAAGTATCAGGTCCCTTACAGAACCACGACCTGAACACAGAGGGACAAATGTTGACAGTGAAGGATATGGCTCCGGGGAAATACGTCTTCAGACTGACTGTCACCGACTCGGATGGGGCCAGCAACTCAACCGAGGCCAATGTAGTCATTAAAAAGGGTATGGCAAGAGGAAAAAAAAAACAGCTTTGAGTTTTTAATTATTATAGCGAAAGCATAAATCCACAACAACGTGGCTTCATTTACGTTGGCTTTAACATTAAAGGGACCCGGGACCTAACTGAACTGAAGCGAGTAGAAAAGAAGACAATGCCGGAAGCGATGTTTAAATTTTTTTTCCAACAGTATCCAAACGCATGTTCAGATATGGTAAGCACCAATTTTACTACTATGATATAGTAGAGATAAGTATGGACACTAGTGTGAGATGCAAGGATTTTACACACTTCTTTGATCTGTAAACTGATTTTATCAAACACCAGAATCCAAATAGCGTCAAAATAGAAAATGATTGTGATTACTTATATATCACAGTATCTCTAAATCGTCAATATTTCATGTGTTCATTGTAAGAACAATTTCCATACTATCATATCAGTAAAAATAAGTATGGACACAGTGTTTAGTAATGAAGGATTTTTACACACTATCGTATATGTGCTACAATCATGATTTATATCTAAACAACCAGTTATTTCTCGTTGGTGTCTAAAATAGATACAATATTTATTACAGGTTCTCATTTTACAACTTGTACATGGTGAGCAAATGTAAGAAAAGGGCCTTTTCCACGGACACAACTTTTCACTATCCATTACCCTTTCCATGCTGCTCTCTGTCAGTTCTAGATTGAGATTGCTTGTTTTGTTTTTTTTTCGTGGTACCGGTGAGGATTCTTAGCTGGGAGGGAGACAGTCAAATTTTTGAGAGATGATATTTTTTTTTTTGTAAATCATCTCTTTGTTTTGTACTGTTCTTGTTATTAGTTTT
The DNA here is from genome assembly GCF_034508935.2 of Berghia stephanieae. Classification (NCBI taxonomy): domain Eukaryota; kingdom Metazoa; phylum Mollusca; class Gastropoda; order Nudibranchia; family Aeolidiidae; genus Berghia; species Berghia stephanieae. Next base: position 26,297,777 of record NC_088370.1, on the reverse strand, counting down.
AAGATGTGTTACACTTTGTAAACATTTGAGAGTATCCTTAACAATGGGATCCTTTGCTTGTACTTGGATGGGACTGTAACGAATCAGCTCAGACTTTGTTATTTCAACTTTTTTGTTATCAACGATACAGTAATTTTTAATCATAAATTTATAAAGTGACCAGTTCAGACGGAGATCTTTCTGTAACTAACTAAAGATAAAACATAATCGTCTTACGATGTTCCTAAGAGTGTTTGCACAGTCAGCATTCATACTCATATTCAACACGTGCACAACACAATATGCATAACTCTAGGAAATCCCAAGAACTCTAACCTATTCACACAAAGCCAAACAACTATGATACATGTTACAGTTGACTTTAAGGTAGTGTCAAAATAGGCACATAAGTGGATTGCCCATGGAATCTTCTGTCCCTTTATGAACCAGTCCCCTCTGTCTTGCTTGTTCTTTGCTGCTTTTAACTTAATTGAGCTTTTGTATATAACTCAATATCCAGTAAACATGCTCATAGCACTTTACAAATCGTCCCTGGACAGCAACAACCCTTAACTTGTAGGACGGGACATGACGTTTGTTAGGCGATGTTATAATTTTTTTTTTCGGACAGAGACGACACTGTTTACGGCCAGCTACTCATTTTTACACCTGAGTACGGTGAGAGAATGTGAGTAAAGATCCTTTTCCAAGGACTCAACTACGCGCTGAGCAAAGCTCAAACTCAGGACCTTCTGATCCGAAGCGAGTGTCATAACCACTAGACCACATAGGCGCACAACTTCAGATCTATAATTTTTCTTCTATTTCATCTTGCTTTCTACTCGTGCTGAAATGATTTAATCGTGTCGCAAATCTTGTAAAACTCCTAAAAACAAAAACAAACTAAATCCATTATTTTCGTGCCTCTCAGAGAAAGATTACCCCCCAAAGGCAGACGCAGGATCGGATGTTGTGATCCATCTACCCCAGAATTCCCTCACGCTCTACGGCAACGGCAGCTCGGATGACAACGGAAAGCTTCAGTACGAGTGGATTAAGTTCACGGATGATAAGCTGACCGCTGGAATGACGGTGAGTGCTTGAATCATTGTCACATATTGTAAAAACGTTACAAAGTGAAGTGTTTTTTTGTGTGTGTGTGTGTATGTGTGTATATGAGGCTATGGTAAAAGGTAGGTTCTGTGACATTCGCCTCAAAAATACTCCTATTCTTAGTTATATGTAAAAACTAAGGAAAAATATTCATCTTCAAGCGATTTTAGAACCCAAATACGTGGATATGATTCCAAAGGATTTAGTACGATTTTTGGACCCAAATACGTGGATATGCTTCCAAAGGATTAAGTACGATTTTTGTGACCCAAATACGTGGATACGATCCCAAATGATTTAGTACGATTTTTGAACCCAAATACATGGATACGATTCCAAAGAATTTAGTACGATTTTTGGACCCAAATACATGGATACGATTCCAAAGGATGTAGTACGATTTTTGGACCCAAATACATGGATACGATTCCAAAGAATTTAGTACAATTTTTGGACCCAAATACGTGGATACAATTCCAAAGGATGTAGTACGATTTTTGGACCCAAATACATGGATACGATTCCAAAGGATTAAAACAATTTTTGGACCCAAATATGTGGATACGATTCCAAAGGATTTAGTACGATTTTTGTAATATTTTAATGTTTTTTCCCAATGTTGAAAATGATACATATGATGCAATGATACATACATACACGTCATACATCAACTGTTGTACGATGCATCACATTTTGTAAATTTATACTATAATTTTAATATCATTTAGTTATATAATGCTGCTTTCTACTAATATTTTTCTCATATCTTTATGAGGATTTGAATAGGATTATGCATTTAAGCATATTTCATAATTTAAATGGCCTCAGGCCACATTTAAGCTTTTACTTCTTGTTAAATAGAAAATTTTCAGTGCAGATTAAATTTAACTAACATCTTTGACAATGAAGCCTTCAATTAAAAACTGTATTACTAATAAGCTTAAAGATAAATTGATTATTTCCCTGTATAATAACTAAAATGACTATATTTTGATTTTAAAAATTTATAATGATCATTTATTTTTCTTTATTATTTTGTATGAGTCTGATTTTTTTTTTACTACCAAGTGGCAGCTTTAGGAACGCTGTTTGGTTCAAAATGCCTCATCGGAAGATATGTTTAAAAAGCATCTGTAGACTTTGTTATTTTCCAAATTGAATTGGTGACGCCCCTGTAAAAGCCCTATGAGCACTTCGTTGGGGTATGGAAGAGCGCTCAACAAATATAATATATTATTTTGACTATTATTATTACATTTTCTCTATTGTTGTCAGATTTTTTAAATTTTGTTTTTTTGGGGGGTTTTTTATGATGCTGTGGGGTTGTTTAAAATAAGCAGACATTGCCATATGCATTGATGTGCTTATTATTTTATAGGAACTAAAATTCATTTTCAGATATTTATTTTTTTCTGTTATTTTTTTATTTTTATTTTTTTGGGGGGGTTTAAAATCAGACAAAATTATTTGCACTGATGTCCCTATAATTTGTAAAAGGAACTAAAATTTTATAATTTTTTTTTTTGTTTGTTTAAGATCAGACCTAGTCATTGGTATTATTGTAATTATTATGAATTTTGTTGTAATATTCATTGTTGACATTGACAGGGTGTCAGGTCTCCAGTTCTACACCTCTCCAACTTGGAAGTCGGAGACTACAGGTTCTCTCTCAAGGTCACAGACTCGGCAGGTCAAAGTGACTCTGCTGATGTCCACGTCTTTGTCAAGCCTGGTACGCAAACAGATGGTTGAATTCAAGTGTTCGATTTTTCAATAATTTTGTTTTCATTTCTGTTTTTTTTTTGTTTGTTTGTTTTTTGTTTTTTTTTTGGGGGGGGGGGGGGGGGGTTGGAAAAGCGTTTTCTAGCCACTGTTCTACTTACTACTACTACTACTACTACTACTACTACTACTACTACTACTACTACTACTACTCAACTACTACTACTACTACCACTACTACTACTACTACTACTACTACCACCACTACTACTACTACTACTACTACTACTACTATACTCTACTACTACTACTACTGTACTACTACACTACTACTACTACTACTACTACTACTAATATTACTACTACTACTACTACTACTACTACTACTACTACTACTACTACTACTACTACTACTACTACTAATACTACTACTACTACTACTGCCACCCCAACTATAATTACTAGTAATATTTTTTTTTCTTTGAGAGGTCATTCCAATTGTTTCTGTTCTTAGATGGAAAAAACATTTTCTGTTGTTTTTACTTCATAAGATATTGGGATGAAACTGTTTTCATTAACTGTTCTAGAAAAAGATGTGTAATTGTATGTCTAAGCCCTTACCTCTTCACCGAATCGACACACACATTTCCAATAAGACATTCTGGGGTTCCTGATCTCCCATAGTGGGCAGGGAGGCACTTATTGTGTCTTCTATCCCCTTATATCAGGTATTCCAACTTGCTTTTTGTCTTTGTCTTGAAATTGAGATTACTTGGTTTTGTCTTGGTCCTGGCTGGATGCCCTAGCTGAGAGGGAAACAGTTAAATGTATAGATAGTTTTGGGAGATGATAATTTTTTTTCCTTGTAAATCATCTCTGTGTTTTGTACTGTATTATGTTTTGATTACATATTATAAACATTTTGTAAACATTTGAGTGGGGATCTGTGCTTGAGTCTGGATGAGACTTTTAGGTGATCTCAAACTAAGCACTTTGATAGTGTGCTCTTGTAATCTACATCTGTTTCCTATTTGAACCAATTCCCCTTTGTCTTACCTTTTCTTGGGTGATTTAATTGTAATTCTAGAACTTTTTACTATCCCATTTTCTTCCTTTTTAATGGTTTTGATATGAACTTAATGTGTTGCAAGAGCTGTAAAACCCTTAAAAACAAATGAACATCTACACCGACTTGACACACACAAATTTGGAATAAGATATTTATTATTCACTATAACTCAATAACCCAGAATCTAACCACCCACCTGTTGCCACGACTGCCGGAGTGCTGAACGTGTTCCTGCCCAAGGAGAGCTTAACCTTGGATGGGAGTGCCAGCTCTGATGACGGAGAGGGTCCCTTGGAATACAGCTGGACACAAACTGGGTAAGGATAGAATGATGAATGGATAGATGGATGGGTGGATGGATGAATGGATGGATGGATGGGTGGATGGATGGATGGATGGATGGATAGGTAGATAGATGGATGGATGGATAGGTGGATGGATGAATGGGATAGATGGATGGATAGCTGGATGGATGGATGGATAGATAAATGGATGGATAGGTGGATGGATGGAGGGATACACGAATAATAGTAGAAAGACAGGTAAACAGGTTGATAGATAGAATAGATTGATTGATTGATTGATGATAGATAGATCGGTAGGTAGATAGGCAGGCAGCTTTGAAGGAAGGAAGGAACGGAGGGAGGGAAGGATGGATGGATGTATGGATAGATTGGTGGGTAGGTGGATGAATGGGCTGACGTGTGGATGGATGTATGGATGGTGAGTGGATGTATTGATGTTAGGATGAGTGCCGTAAGTAAAGCGAGAAATAAGTAATAAATAAATATGAACATATGTACAATGTTAGCTCTCATTGTCAGAATCTCGACTTGGAAATATTCCCCCAATTATTTTTTTTTCTTTTTACCCCATTCCATCACAATGCAGAGGTCCTACCACACTGACCATCACCAACAATGACAAATCAGTTGCCCTGGCAACAGGGGAGATAAAAGAGGGCAAGTACGAATTCAAACTGACAGTGACAGATGGAGAGAGAAAAGAAAACTATAAAGAAAAGGAAGACAGTGGAGGATGATAATAAGTTAGAAGAAAAACAGAATCTTTAAGAGCCAGTATGGACCATGAAGGGGTCTCTATAGGTTTCTATAGGTTATGGTAGACTAGCGTCCTATCCAAATGATAACAAGAAGAAGAAGAAGAAGATGGAGGAGGAGGAGGAGGAGAAGGAAAAATAAGAAAGAGAAGAAAGAAGAAGGAGAGGAGGAAAGAAATAGGAAGAAGAAGTGGAGGAGGAGAGAAGGAAAATAAGAAGGAAGATGAAGAAGAGGTGAGGAGGAAGAGAGGAGGAAGAAAATAAGAGAGAGTGGAGGAGGAGGAGGAGAAGGAAAAATAAGAAGGAGAAGAAAGAAGAAGGCAGAGGAGGAGGAGGAAAAGGAAAAATAAGAAGGAGAAGAAGGTGGAGTAGAAGAAGAGAAGGAAAAATAAGAAGGGGAAGGAAGAAGAAGGAGGAGGAGGAGAAGGAAAAGTAAGGAGAAGAAATAAGAAGAAGGTGGAGGAGGAGGAGAAGGAAAAATAAAAGGAGAAGAAAGAAGTAGGTGGAGGAGGAGGAGGAAAAGGAAAAATAAGAAGAGCAAAGAAAAGGACGAGATTGAGGAGGAGAAAGGGGACCCATGAAAATATGTAAAATACGTATAACTTTACGACAGAATAGCACAATAACTCTGTACAATTCCTTGTTGTTCACACAGACATCAATCAGCCCCCTGTGGCCAATGCTGGGGGAGACAAGGTGGTCGTTTACCCAGCAGGCCTCATCACACTAGACGGTACAGCCTCATCCGATGACCACGGAATCAAAAGCTACAGCTGGAAGCGGAATGGGAAGAGCCTGGCTGCCGGGGTGGGTTAAAGGGAACAAAAGAGTGATGTAAAAAAAACAAAAAAACTGGTCCCAATCTCATTGGAAGTGTTAAACCAGTCTTCTAGAGGTGTAATTAATCATCTGGTTTTCAGAGTGATGGTATCTTATTTTCTAGTCTGAATTTTTGCTGGTCGTCAATAAAAATCTTCCATCTTTGCTCTCCGTTAATGAAATAGTTATGCTACCTTTTTATTCAATATGTAACCTACTCTATATTAGTCCCCCGAAGGGTTGGTTTTACATGCACACTTCCAAGGATTTTGAACTGGAAAAGCAGTAGGTGTGATTTCACGACCTTCTGATCTATATTGAGAATATGTGACCAATTGCCCCAAAATGGTATCATGTTGGGGTGATTTTGATGCTGTGCCAAATGGTCGTTTTCTGAAGATTTGCCACAGAAACTCGCCGCACAAAAATATTGTTATTTGGAAACACTGAAGAAGATATTCATTTTCATCTGTTTTTCTTGATTAGATATAGTGAAAAATAAAACAAGAACAACGATCTGAAAGATATATTAGCAATACATTTTTAAAGTGTCAAAAAAGTAAGTGTGGATAAAGTTGATATTTTGTCTACACTTTTTGTAAATCTTTGAGAATCTATTTCTTCTATTCCATTGGTGCTAGTTTACCAGTTTTATGGTTTATTTTACCGATAGAAATTGATGAAAATGGGTATCTTCCTCCAATTTCAATTAAATGAGTACTTGGGTATAAATGTGGTGAATGTTTCAAAAATGACCTTTTGGCACAACCTCAAGTACATTAAAAGTTTTATGGCCAAAATGTAAAATATATGATTTTGTCATTTCTTTGTATTTATTAAATAATTAAAGTTATTTTTATCGTGCCAAATAACACATTGAGCTTGCGAGTATGAGTTATTGCACGATAATGATTTTTATAAATACAAAGAAATGAAAAAATGTGTTTATTCCCCCCTCCAAGTAAGATTATTAGATATTTCGTGACCAATTGTATGGTAGCAGTACTTCGATTCACCATAATTTGTGTTTTTCTCCATCTGCTTGAATGACAATTTGACCCAGATAGTAAAAACATTGGATTTGTATTCATGCACACCAAAAGATTAATTTTAACTGCCAATAATAATTGCCTTTTACACCTTATTTCACACCAATAAAATGTGCGCAAATATTCTGCAATTGATGCTTAGCATCAATATCAGATTATATTAATGTTTAAGGTTGCACATTGTTTTGCGCGTTGCATGGTATGGTTGAACTGGCATACAGAACATTTTCTTTTCTCTCCCAGGCCGTTGTGAATGATTCAGACAAGAAAGCCGTCCTCCAGCTCGTTGACCTGATAGTGGGACAATACCTATACACACTGAAGGTGGAGGATTCAGAGGGGTTGACGAGCTCTGACTCCGTCACCGTCCTAGTTAAGAAAAGTCAGTAAATTTTGTTAAAAGTGATACTAAGCTGCTAGAAGCTTTGGATTGTAAAAAGTAATTAACAAAAATGACAACAGCTTTTGAAAAGTCGAAAAACCACAAAATACCAAACACAGAACGTTTTGGGCTCAAAACCCTTCCTCAGCCAATTACAAAAACAATTATACATGACTTAAAATCCAGACAGAAGACAAGTAAGTTTTTAGCAAGCGCCAACTACTTTACTGTCTGGATTATTATTATTACTTTTATTATTATTATTATTATTATTGTTATTTTTATTATTATTATTATTATTATTATTATTATTATTATTATTATTATTATTATTATATATCATTATTATTATTATTATTATTATTATTATTAAATAATAATATCATCACATCATCATCATCATCATCATCATCATCATCATCATCATCATCATCATCATCATCATTATTATTAGTATTATTATTATTATTATTATTATTATTATTATTATTATTATTATTATTATTATTATTATTAACGAATTTATTTGATGTATATTATTACTATTTAAGTTGATGAGATGGCTTCTCCATAACAAACAAACAAACAATGTATTTTATATTTTCCCACTCAGATCCCCATGAGAAAGACGTTGTGGAATTGATTCTAAAGGCTGACATCAACAGCTTCACCACTTCCAATAAGGTACGAGTTGATCCAGCAGTTTGCTGCTCTGGGATCTTTCCTATATTGCTATCTTATTCCATATCTGTTTTGAAACAAACCATATCACAAAGTCTTTTGATTTTGTTATGTCTAAGGTAGAAACCTAATTGTGGAAACTGCTCCTATTGTTTTTTTTGGGGTTTTTTTTTTTTTTTTTGTGGGGGGGGGGGGGTGGGGGGGGGGGGGGGGGAGGGGGGAAGAGAACTTCCTCAGTGTGTGAAATTATTAAACAATAAATTTTAAAAGCTTTAAAAAATTGCACTACAACCATTCTCATCAAGAAACGCAATCAACTCGATGTAAAGTGTGTTAAGTCCTTATTTTAATATTATAAGATATTGTTAATAAAAAAAAGTAGTCGTTCAGAGCCATCAGGCCCATGGAGCTGGAGTTTATCTTGTTTTCTATAGCGTGAAATGGAATGGACAATACCTATTGCTTGCTACCCTTTGGATAGGACTCTAGTCTATCGCAAAGTACTTTCCACTATATCTAACAGACCCAGCTACCCAATTACTGCTGCTGGGTGGTAATAATAATGATGATAAGAAGAAGAATAAGAAGAATAATGATGATGATGATGATAATGATGAAAATGATAATAATAGTAATAATAATAATAATAATGATTTTTAAAATGGTAATAATAATCATGAGAAAAATAATAATAATAATAATAATAATAATAATAATAATAATAATAATAATAATAATAATAATAATGATAAATCTTTATTGTCCATGGAGGCAATGTTTTCATACTTTAATTCTTTCAATCTTCCGTTCCAGGAGAACTTGTTAGACCAGGTAGAGTTGTTATTCCAAAGCCCCTCAGATGACCAAGAGACGGATGTCAAGCCGTTAGCACTGGAGGAGGATATCAGCACCGGACAGTGAGTGGAACGAGTCAGTTATTGTGTGGCTATGTGGTCTTGTGGTATGACACTCGCTTTCGGATCGGAAGGTCCTGGGTTCGAGCCTCACTCTGCGCCTAGTTGAGTCCTTGGAAAAGACTGTTTACTCACATTATCTTGTACCTGGTCGCTGACAGCGTTGTCTCTGTTGGAAAAAATTGTATTATCACCTAACAGCCTCATGCCTCGTTCTTTATGTTAGATGTTGCTGTTGGTCAGCATTGACGCCTTTTTGACTGTTTTTAGTTGTCTCTGCGAGCCATGAAGCCGAAAGAGCCAGAGTTAGTCCCTGTTTCTAAAGCGTGAAACAGACAAAAGCAATTTATTTATTTAGTTTTTATTCTATTTATTTATTTATTCATTTTTATATTTATATATTTATTTATTTACTTAGTTATTTTGTTTATTTATTTATTTATTTATTTATTTATTTATTTATTTATTCATTCTTTTATTTATTTATATATTTATCTATTACACTTGCATCCCTTTGTTTTCAGCATCGTCCTCACATTTCTGGTGTCTCAGAGACTCAACGGTGTGACGTCTGTAATGCCGGGCACGAAGGCCCTCAAACTGCTACAACACAAGCTGGACTCGGGGAAAATTCTAGATTATTCCATTGTCCGATTGGACCTTGTCTGTAAGCTTTGATTTTCTTGATTGTTCAGAAGTTAAGGAAACTTGTGTGAAAAAGTGCATTGCGCACTCTAAAATTCAAATTATACCTTTAATACAAGACAGCTATGTTGTTCTGGTAGTATGTGTGACACTCGCCTTAGGATCGAAAGGTCCAGAGTTCAAGTCCCGCATCCTACTCTAAGCGGCACTTTGCTGAGTCCTTGGAAAAGGCTCTTTACTCACATTCTCTCATGGTATTCAGGTGTAAAATGAGTACCTGACCTGTAACAGCTTTATCTTTGTCTGAAAAAATAAACAAAATGAAATATCACGTAACAGGCGACATGTCTTGCCCTACATGTTAAGTGTTGCTGTTTGCTAGGGACCCCTTGTAAAGTGCTTTGAGCATGTTTAGTGGATATTGCGTTATACTGCTGTCATATGGTAAAAGGACATAAGCACCAACATAAACAATAATGAGCTATTTATAGTATGGGAATCCCCGTTTCATGGCGCACAATACTATCTGGATCATGTAGTAATGTGCAATATAGGTAGTGTACACTTGGCTAAGAAGCTCACAACATTGCCATCCAGAAGTATAACGGACCAACACACACAAAAAACTCTATGTAACCATTAACTTTTATAGTCTGGATAATACAGTTAAGCGAGAATAATTACTCATAAACGTGGATCCAAAAAAAAACAATAGTAAAGACCCGAGTGACGTCAATTTCATTCTATCTATAACACTATCAAAAATACAACGTTTTAAAATTGAAACATTAAACAAATGTGTAAAATTTCCGACCATAGCTCAAAACCAACCCCATGGCTCTTACGTCATATGACACTCGAATCGGAAGGTCCTGGGTTCGAACCTCCCTTGGCACATAGTTGAGTCCTTGAAAAAGACTCTTTACTCTCTCTCAGATGTACTCAGATGTAAAATGAATACCTGGCTGTTTACAGCGTCGTCTCTGTCCGAAAAAAAATTGTAATATCGCCTAACAGGTCCCGTCCTAAATGTTTAATGTTGCTGTTGGCCAGGGACCCCTTGTAAAGCGCTTTGAGCACATTTAGTGGATATTGTGCTATATAAAAGCTCAATACTTTTTATTATCAAAAGACGGCTCAAGTTTTTCTACCCACTTTACTTCCATTTCAGTGTGCCAAAACAACTGTTCATTCCACGGCTACTGTGACCAGAAGAGCAAGCAGTGTGTCTGTGAGGCCTTCTGGATGCCCAATGTGTTCTCATCTTCTGTGTTTTCATCCAATAGTAATTGTGGTAAGATTCTCTCTCTCTCTCTCTCTCTCTCTCTCTCTCTCTCTCTCTCTCTCTCTCTCTCTCTCTCTCTCACACACACACACACACACAAACACTCTCTCTCTCTCTCTCTCTCTCTCTCTCTCTCTCTCTCTCTCTCTCTCTCTCTCTCTCTCTCTCTCTCTCTCTCTCTCTCTCTCAATGGTGTCTTTCATACATTATCATCATCAATTTTCATCATCATCATCATCATCATCATCATCATCATTATTATTATTATTTTATTATTATTATTATTATTATTATTATTATTATTATTATTATTATTATTATTATTATTATTATCATTCTTCTTCTTCTTTTTCTTCTTCTTCTTCTTCTTCTTCTTCTTCTTCTTCTTCTTCTTCTTCTTCTTCTTCTTCTTCTTCTTCTTATTATTATTATTATTATTGTTATTATTATTATTATTATTATTATTATTATTATTATTATTATTATTATTATTAGTATTATTATTATCATCATCATTATCATTATCATCATCATCATCATCATCAACATCAACATCATTGTCATTAGTATTTTCTCCCAATGTAGTATAGTTTAATAATATCTTCTTTCCCTTTCATTCCTCACCGTTTCAGACTGGAGTATCCTGTATGTAGTCATCATCTGCTTCATCATCCTGGTTGCCTTCATCAGTCTGGTGTGGACTATCGTCTGCTGCTGTACATCTAAAAAGTTGGTGTCATTTACTGCTTTTAAAAAAGATATTTTTTAATTGAGCTTTGATGTAACGCAGATATCCACTAAATGTGCTCAAAGCACTTTACAAGGTGTCGCTGGCTAACAGCAACACTTAACATATAGGACGGGACATGACGCCTGTTAGGCGATCTTATATTTTTTCGGACAGGGACAACGCTGTTAACGGCCAGGTACTCATTTTACACCTGAGTATGGTGAGAGAATGTGAGTAAAGAGCCTTCTCCAAGGACTCAACTCTGTGACAAGCGGGCTCAAACCCAGGTCCTTCCGATCCGAAAACGAGTGTCATACCACTAGATCACATAGCCATTGCCAAGTGAGTTGTCGTTCAAAGAAATGATCCCATTGGTTGAACTGTTGAATACAACCCACTATTCACTTTATTCAGGTGGTCATTGCCTTGTAATGTATAGTAATTTTTTGTTTGCGAAAACTAGGAACTGACACTTTTAAAGAAATTTGTTTTGATTACGTATGAATGCACATATGATTATTCATTGTCTTTTAAGTATCCCTCACACCGCACTCTTTCTGTCCAGATGTAAGGTTCGTCTCAAGAGCAAGAGAAGACACCGGTACTCGTTGTTACGAGACACAGAAGACAAAGACACGCATGAGAAGCTGGAGATGATGACGAAAAGTAAGTGGTTTTATGTATTCTCTCATACTTTGAAAAAACATTCAGTCCCTTTTGTGTGAAGCGATTAAAAATTTAAAGAATGAAAATAAAACAAAATTCCTTTTTATTCTTTCCCATGAGGAATTTGTCTTTAGGGTCTATTCCAAAGGAAAGACTGGAATAGCCCAGGCATCAGTCGCAGTGCAGTGCTGCAAAGTGAGCTAGGGTGATGTGACTTGCTCAAGGCCACACAACGCAGCGGGTGATCGGACTCGTTAGCTTTTGTGTAGGAAGCAAAGACCGTACTACTGAGCCACGCTGTCCTATCGGCTCTACCAACTGAGGAATCAAGACCCCCTTTTAAGACACTGATGAAAATGAAAAAGTTACGTTATAATATCTCTTGCCTTTAGTTTACATTTATATTGGTTTTGCAAGAAGAAAAACACCATTTTTGCTGTAGCGACAGAAATTTCTATTTAACACAAGATGAAATCAGAATTTTGTAAAATTGAGCATTTTTGAGCTTTTATATAGGGCAATATCCACTAAACATGCTCAAAGCGCTTTACAAGGGGTCCCTGGCCAACAGAAACACTTAACATGTAGGACGAGACGTAACGCCTGTTAGGCAATTTTACAGTTTTTTAGGACAGAGACAACGCTGTTGACAGCCAGGTACTCATTTTACACCAGAGTACAGTGAGAGAATGTGAGTAAAGAGCTTTTTCCAAGGACTGAACTATGCACCGAATGAGGCTCGAACCCAGGACCTTCCAATCTGAAAGCGAGTGTCATACCACAAGACCACTTAGCCACATAGTAAAATGCGTCATCCTGCTATCGGTCCCTTTGTGTGTGAAGCGAGTACCCTACCAACTGAGCTATCAGTCCCTTTGTGTGTGAAGCGAGTACCCTACCAACTGAGCTATCAGTCCCTTTGTGTGTGAAGCGAGTACCCTACCAACTGAGCTATCAGTCCCTTTGTGTGTGAAGCGAGTACCCTACCAACTGAGCTATCAGGACCCCTATTTAGATTTATACAATTAATCTTAAAAGTTATCTATTTGTCACGAATCCGAAGGATGACTGAAGTGAAGAATGTATCAATAAAGATGAGAGAAGATAGATTTAAATGGTTCGGACATGTAAAGAGACGAGAGAGGGAGTACGTGGGAAGGAAAGTATTGGACTTACAATTAGCGGGAAAGAGGAAAAAGGGATGCCAAAAGACTAGATGGATGGTGGGATAAACTAAAGGATGATATGAAAGAACTGGGCCTGGAGGATGATGATGCTCTGAACCGAGATGTATGGAGATGTAGCTTTCATTATGGCAACCCTGCAAAATGCGGGATAAGCTGAAAGAAGAAGAAGAATCTTAAAAGTTATCTATTTCATTTTTTTTTCCCTATCCCAGGTAAAATCCAGAATAGCAGCGTTATGATATCCGAGTCAGACATCTCCAGTGACGACGAGGAAACCCTTTTTATCAGCAATAAGAAACCCTCGAATGGTCTCAATGGAAAACTCTCAAACGGGATGAAATCGTCTTCATACAGGACTAACCTCAAAACGTGATGCAATCTTCTGTGGATATATAGATAGATAAATATTTATATATATCTATATACTGTAGTGTTTGGAATTCCAATGTTAATTCATTTCTGTTATAAAAATGCTATTTTGATTATGATATCAGTGTCAACGCATGACATAATCAGTCGGAAGGTTAAAATTTTGGATTTGCATTTTTTGCCTTTTCTGAAAGAATATGCTCCCCAGAGCATTTTAATCTTTATTTGAAGTAAATCAGGTGATTTTTCATGAAGTTATAGTCAAATGTATGGGAAAGGTATCCAGTAACTTTTCTCAAATTTCATACTTTTTCAACTTGGCTAGCTGTAAAAAATATTTAGAAGTGAAATTAAGCCTTGATATTTCCTGAAGATGTATTTAAAAGGGTTGATTTAATCATTTATGATAAGAACTCATATTTGATCAAAATTGACCTTCTAACTAAACTTGGCAATATTTCAGTTCAAACCTTTTCACCATCATTCATTGTAACATATTTCTGTGATTCTATTTCATGGTTGTACATTATTCCAATAGTATTTGGATTAATTTCTGAATATAACCATAATCCCGAGGGACCAAAGTTTTCCATTAGTTTTATTATTAAAGTCGTGGATTTTGTGTAGTGGATGCATCGTTCTGATCATTCCAATCTCAACATCTGGCAGTTCATGGCAGTTTGTTTTTATTTTTTTCTACAAGAACAAGGGAACTCGATCACAAGAAACATGAATGTTGTTGTCATGTTGTCACTCAGCAATAAAGCAATGGACGGCCGACCAATTCGATGTGGTTATTTTAGTGTGAATGATTTTTTGAAGTAAAAAAGATTCTAAAAACCCAGCATTTTCTGTCGCCGTATTATCAACAGTGGTGGAAAATCCTAGTGTTGTGAAATGCTCAAACTGTCAAGTGAATCAAGGATTTGTGCTGTATTAATTTATTATTTCAAAAGTGATACTAAGATGCTAGAAGATGTTTACTGTTAGAAAGTATTGAACAATATTGAATATAACAGCTACGAAACAGAACAAAACACCAAACACAAAACGTTTTGGAAAGATCGTATTACTGGCCGACAAGACATGCCACAAATACTTTCCAGCCGTCTGCCCGGATATCAAGTGATTTAATAATATTTTTAATGTTTTTGTTGTTGGCTGAAGAAGGGTTTTAAGCCTGAAATATTCTATGTTTGGTATTTTGTTCTTTTTCAAAGCTGTTATATTCACTTTTATCCATAATTTATGATTTATATTTTTTAATATACTAACAAAACATGTCGAATGATTATTTGTATTATTCTCTTCTTTCCTCCTGAACTCCTATGAGCTCCTATGAATAAACAATAGAACCTCTTTGGTCAATTTCATTATCGTACAGAACGCAAAACGAAAATGATGAGGAAATTATGAATTGTAAGTTGATCTCTTTTTTTTTTTTAAATCCAAAACTGATTTCCATCCTGTAACAAATATATTGATTACATTATATACCAATGCACTCCTCAAATTGGAATTTTTTTTCTGCTTGCTCGAGGAGACATAGAAGGAGCGAAATTTACGTCGCTCAGCCCTTTTAAAAATTGTTTTTAGACAACCATTTTCGTGATTACTTCTCACTAAATTATATCAATCAGACTATAAACGTTCTGGATTAAACACTGTTTCGTGTTTCGGTAGTACATTATATCCGGCTGTTGGATGTTGTGAATATTTTAACTAAATGCATAGCATCAATACTCAGGAAAACTTGTTAAATTAGATTAAATATTTTTTCTGTAAACTTAGAGATGAATCTGTTTCCAGTAGATGCTACATTATACATATATATCCTGAAAGAATTAGTGAGAAACCTTTTGAACACGTAAAAGGAAAAGAAAGGAGAGAAGAAAAAAAAACCCTGTTAATCTCTTATACTGACAAAACTGTTCTTTCCTTTGCTGGCAATATTAGTTCCATGACTAACATCTCGTTTTGATTGATTCAAAGTCATTTATTTATGTCAGAGGGGAGGGAGAGGAGGGTAACTTATTTTGTTGTTGTTTTTGTTTTGTTTTTTTTTTAGTTTTGTTTTGTCTAGATAGAATAATATGTTTTGTAAGCAAACTGCTGAAAATACACTTTGAATTTATAATAATGCTACACTTTTTGTGTGACGTTCCAAACCTTTCATCTCCCTTCTCTCTTTCCATAATTGCACTCTCAAACTCTTCAAATGCACAGGCTATTCTAAAATTGAATCAAATTTAGTTTGTTCTGGCCAATGTCACCCCCCCCACCCCCCCCCCCCCCCCCCCCCCCCCCCCGGTCACATACAGAGAACAGAATCAATAACTAGGCATGTTGTTGATGTTATAATATTGTAATTTGTGACCTCCTAGTGGTATTGTCTTTAAGCAAAAGTTGACTTTAAGAATGTTTCCTTTAAGCAAAAGTTGGCTTTAAGAGTGTTGACTTTATGCAGATTCCACTTTACCTTATCTGAAAATTGTCAGTGTTTTGATCGATATTTCTCGTCCCTTAGAACTACGATTTATTTTTTAAGATTTTGCTTTTGTCATCCCACAAGTGAAAATGGTGCCAAAACTATATGTCGCTAATCGCTAGCTCTCTGGTGTTCCTCAGTCATCTGCCTATTATTGTTTTTAATGGGAATGATAACCAAGTGTTTCAACAATGCTTTCTTACATTGAATTCTGGGGTAAGTGGTGTTTGAAAATATAAAAATATATAGTTATAGATATATATATATATATATATATATATATATATATATTATATATATATATATATATATATATATATATATATATTTAAGCAGATCTTATTTTCCAATGTTGAAAAGAAAATCTACATATAAATATATTATTCAAAGCATATCGAGGTAGTTTTAATGAATAAAGATATAATATATCGTCTTTGATTTCACAAATCATCATAAGCGACAAGTTTCACATACTATCATATCAGGAAAAAAAAGTGTATGGACACAGTGTGTTAGTAATGAAGGATTTTAATCACTATTGTATGTGCTACAGTCATGATATATCCAAAAACCTCTAGTTATTCATGCATACAAAATATATAACATAATATATTTTATATTTATATATTGTCAAAGTGCTCAAATGTTGCTTATGAAATCAAAGACGATAATATGCTTTTAATTATAAATATGTTATCATATACTAAAAAATACCTGCACAGATATATAAGAGATAACTCTACTACCGTAGTTACTGAGATTTGATGTTGTGATTGTGGTCCTTCTATTTCCATAACTGATTCAAAGGGACTGTAATACCGTAGTTACTGGGATTTGATGATGTGATAGTGGCCCTTCTACTTGCATAACTGATGTTGTGTGATGTTGTTTGATATTGTGTGTGTGTGTGACAGTGTGTAATGTTGTGTTAAGTAGGATAGGAATGTGATTCCATCTTGATCGTGATGAAGTGAATTATTACTGTAATTGTGATGTAAATATTATTGTTATTTATTGTTATTATAAAAACATGATGAGAGATTAGCGTGGAACTTATTTTCTGGTGAATATTAGTTGACAAGGTTTTCCTGAATTGTGTCCATTTCCTTTTTATGCGAATTCTATATTGTTTCAATGCTGATGGTTTTCCTCGGATCCGCGGAAATCCGCGATTTTTTAGACTGGGGAGGAAATTCCTCTTTTTTTAAAGTTATATTTCCCTCAATCAAATGTACTGGCAGTGAGAGATTTGATGTGTGGTGGAACAAATAGGTGCAGTTTCCCACTCTCTAGAAGTTAGCTAGAGTATCAATGATAGTTTATCATCTCAATTGCTCTAAAACTGTGTGTGTGTGTGTGTGGGGGGGGGGGGGGGGGGGGGGGGGGGTAAAATTAATGGGGCTTAAAGGCAACCATTCAAAATTTTCCTCCCTTTTCAGTTTTTGGCACCATCAGCACTGTTGTTTTTGATTTTGTTTTTGAATTGACTAATGTATTGAGTAGTTTGTAGTTCTATTCCTTTACATTCCTTTACATGCTTTTCACAGCTGTTTTATTCATTTACTGGGGGGAACCTTTGACCTCCCGTGGTGGGCAGGAGGTCACGCTGTGTTTTTTATCCTCTGTTTTTCCAATTGCTTTCTGGAATGGGATTACTTAGTTTTGTCATAGCCCTGGCCGGGGTCCTTGATTGAGAGGAAATCAGTCAAATATAATGTATACAGTTATAGTTTTAGTTTTGGGAGATAATATTTTATTTCCCTTGTAAACCATCTCTCTGTTATGTACTGTTACATTTTTTTTTAATGGTTTGTAAACATTTGAGTGTATTCCTCTTAGCGGGGACCTTTGCTTGTGTCTGGATAAGACTTTTAGGTGATCTCAAACTATGCACAATGATGATGTGCGCCCTTGTAATCCACATCGTTTCCTCATTTGAGCCATTCCCCTTTGTCTTACTTTTTTTTCAATTTTAAATCTATAACCTTTTCAACTCTTCAATTTTCTTCATTTTTACTGGCACTGAAATGACCAAAATGTGTCGCAAATGCTGTTAAACTCTTAAAAACAAACGAAACATTCGTTTTTATTTATTTCATTTTACAGTTCACAGCTTCTAGCAGCTCAGTATCATGAAGAAATCACGATAAACTTTGCTATATAATCTAATGAGAGATTGGGTTGTCGTTGTATTGTTCAACTATAAGATGACATTATCAAAGTTTGATAAATATTTGAGATGTTTGCAATCTTTGGGCAAAATAATATCATTCGTATGAAATGAATATGAAATTAGTTTTGGTATTTTTTAACAATGACTCAATTATTGGGTTGAAATTGAGATAATATAAGCATATGTAAATGTTTATATCTTGAAATAGCAATAAAGGATAAAGAGGTAGAAGAACCTTGAAGAATTCCAAAACAGTGTAATGTGTGTGTGTGTGTGTGTGTGTGTGTGTGTGTGTGTGTGTGTGTGTGTGTGTGTGTGTGAAAGAAAGAGAGAGAGAGAGAGAGAGAGAGCAAAAGAGGCACACAGAGAGAGAAAAAGAGAGAGTGAGAGAATGAGAAAGAGAGAGAGATAGAGAAGGGAGAGAGAGAGAAAGAATGAGAAAGCGAAAATGAGAGAGGCACAGAGAAAAAGAGAGAGAGAGAGAGAGAATGAGAAAGAGGGAGCAAGAGAGAAAGACAGAAAGAGAGAGAGAGAGAGAGAGAAAGAAGAGACAGTAATGTCTTACTACCAATGAGAATTCCTGCTGTAGTCGAACCATTTGTATTATACAACCTGTTTACAATAATTATTAAAAACAATAACCTACTAAAGAATTCCGTATGTTCACTAAAATTCCACAACAAACTTACAAGGAGCGCCATTGGTTGGGATATCCTAGTTCTGTTATTATATTATCAACTAATGTATTTTATTCATGGTTGAGTTTATATTCTTTACAAGACTTTTGTACATAGTCTATTTATATACAGTAGGTGATTTATGATTTGGAATTGTTGTTTTATTTCATTTTTTAGATTTATTTTCTTTTTCTTTTTCTTTTTTCCAATTACCAAACTTGCTCGCACCCACCGATTTTGTTTTGTTTTGATTGACACACCAGTATTCACAATTTTGTCACAATTTTTGAAATACTATACATTTATTAGTATTATTATTATTATTATTATTATTATTATTATTAATTATTATTATTATTATTATTATTATTATTATTATTATTATTATTATTATTATTAGTTTTATTACTTGTATTATCGTTATTGTTGTTATTATTATTATTTATTTGATATTTATTTTGCAGGTAGGAAATGTTATGTTTACTTTAAAACAGATTTTGACGTTATTTAAATGCACTGTCTTTTTGTCTTATTATTCCAAAGAAAATCTTTTGATTTACTCACTGATTTAACAGCTATTATTCAGTCCTATAATGAATGATGTACAATGAACGGGAAGATGATTTCTGCTTCTTTTGATTCTCCAAACTGTTTTGTTTTTGCCCGTAGTCGTATTCCGTGTTCTCTCCTGGATAAGTAAATAAAGAAAATAAAATTCCCTTTATTCATCCCCAAGGGGAAATTTGTCTTTAGGGTCTAATCCAAGGGATACTGGAATAACCCAGGCATCAGCTGCAGTGCAGCACCGCAAAGTGAGCTAGGGCTAGGTGACTTGCTCAAGGCCACACAACGCAGTGGCGGCTGATCGAACTCGTTACCTTTTGGGTACGAAGCAAAGACCGTACCGCTGAGCCACGCTGCCCCTCATTATTTGCCCAGGCTGTGTTAGAAGTCTGTTTGTTTTTATGGAGAAGAACACGGTAAGGAACAACAGGCAAATAAAAGAGCTTGAAGAACCAAAAAGAAGACACATTGTTTTGTTTTGTTGGGTTTTTTTTTTCTTTTAAATTCTCACCAACATCTCAGCAAAACACAATTATTTTTACTTTTTTTTTCATTTTTTTTTAAAGCCTGAAAAAGTGTGTATTGAGTAGAGTCAGACAAAGCAAGAAATAAAAATTCAAGTGAAAAAAAAAAAACATCCCAAAAAAATCAGCCTGGGGGATCGAACATTATACCTCCTGATTTCCATGCTGATTAGTAATCAGGAGGTCTGAGGTTCGATCCCCAGTCGAGTTAGGCTGATTTTTGTTTTGGGATGGGTTTTTTTAGAAATAATTTTCTTGTATTTCTCTTTCCTGCTTTTGTTTGGCACTGTTTCATAGCGATTCAACGCTGCTAGAAGCTGTGGACTGTAAAAAGTAATAAACAAAAATGAATTATAACAGCTTCAAAAAAGAACAAAATACCAAATTTGAAACATTTCAGGCTCACGACATTCCAAGATTTTTCTTGTAGAGAGAGGACCTACCAAATTTCTCAGTTGTAAAGATCTGGAATTTAGTATAATGTATTTTTATGTTTTTATTGTTTTGTTGTTGTTGGCTGAAGAAGGGTTTTGAGCCCGAAATGTTCCGTGTTTGGTATTTTGTTCTTTTTTTTTTAAGCTGTTATATTCATTTTTGCTTATCACTGTTTCATACACACTGTTTTAGATTTTTATCTGACTCAAATGCTGGCTCCCTGATTTGTCAGTTTTCTGGCCTAATTATTTGTTAGAGTATGGCAGATGATAATAGGATTCAACAGTCATGACGTCACTTCCCTTGTAATGACGCATAGTAACTTAGTAACTGGTTCTAAACTATATGAACAATGGCGGATGCCCTTATGAAATACTTCTCCAACGTGCATGAAAGTGTATCCAGAGGAGAAAAACATTATAAATCTGATCATGTTTTGACTTTTATACATTCTGATCACATGACACATGAAAAAGTTCTAGCCAGCTTGAAGAATAAATAATACAGATTTTCTTTGTTTGGAACCAAGATGCTCATTGCTGGGCAACGTGACATCAGACTATTGAATCCTATTGTAATACGACAATGTGCTGCTGGGTTCTTCATCCTTTCTTATCTGGAAATCGACCATTTCGTTTTATTTTGAAAAAAATTTTATTTAATGTTTCTTGATACTCAAGGGCATGAATAACTCTTAAAATTTAGCTGGAGTCTTTTGAAGTCAATTGGGACGATGGGAAGTTTCGTCTCGCTGCATCCTCTATCTCCCTCTATCTGTTTTTCCTTTCTGTTTTGCTTTTTGTCACAGTCCCATACCCGTTTTCCAATTGTTTCCTGTCGTTGTCTTGGAATGAGATTACTTGGTTTTGTCCTTACCCTGGCTGGAATTCCTTGGCTGGGAGGGAAACAGTCGAATGTATAGTTGTAGTTTTGGGAGATGATATTTTTTTCCTTGTAAATCATCTCTCTGTTATGCATTGTATTATGTTTAGTTTACATATTATATTATATGATTGGTAAACATTTGAGTGTATTCCTCTTGTTGGGACCTGTGCTTGTGTCTGGATGAGACTTTTAGGTATCTCAAACTAAGTACTTTGACGGTGTGCTCTTGGAATCTACATTTGTTCCCTATTTGAACCAATTCCCCTTTGTCTTACCTTTTCTTTTGTGCCTTAATTGTAATTCTAGAACTTTTTACTATCCCATTTTCTTCCTTTTTACTGGCGCTTATATGACCTTAATGTGTTGCAAGCGCCGTAAAACCCTTAAAAACAAAAAAAAAAACAATCACAGTCCAGGAACTGACTCGGATTCCAAGCCTAACTGAGAGGAAAACAGTCAATATTTGTGGGACTCTTTTCCATTTGTAAATCATATCCTTATTATAGTTTTTTTTTATTTTGAATATAAAATATTTTGGAAGTATTTGAGTGTCCTTTCACGCCGACCCTGTTCTTGTGTCTCGATGAGACTTTTATGTTGTTTCTAACTTGACACAATTGACAAATTGCTTCTGAAAATTTACTTCTCCTCCTGATTTGAAATAATCCCCTTCACCTCCTTACCTTTTTTCTGGAGTCTTTAGAACTGCAGATTTATAATCTTTTGACTTTCCTGTCGGTTTTCCTTTTGACTGGGACTGAAATAACCGTTGAGTCTTGTCTTGTAATTAAGTCACAACTCTGTGCATTGAAGGCAACCGCAACTGTGACATAAGTGCTGTAAAAACAGCCAGCCCATGCATAGCGGGTGGTTGGATGGGAGCATCACCCTTGAATCATATACCTATGATGTTCGCATGGGTGTACGATCCGATAGTGATGTTTATTCTTCTTCTCTTTACTAGCCTATCCTGCTTCTTTGGTTTGTGATTGTATTTTTGACAGGGGATATTTTTTTTCCTGTAAATCCTCTGCCTGTTTGTTCTTGGTTATTTATAATTTAGCTTATGATATCTTTAGGTTATGATTTTGATTGACATTTGTACTATTTTTGTTAGATTGCTTGTTTTTTTTTTGTTTCAGCGGTCTCTCATATAACCTCAATTGTGTTGGAAGAGACCTAAAGCAACAAACAAAAAAAAAGCCCATGCATACAGTGCAACCCCTGGATAATGATATCGCCCGGGACTGGAAAATTATGTCGTTATTCCAGGCTTTCCAAGATGGCGAAAAAAAAAAGGGGGGGGGGTGAAGAGACCTTGAATACATAAAAGTGTGATGCGCGGCCACTTCCCAACATTAGAATTTGTATTTCTCCTGTTTACAAAGGGTACACCAGTTACGCTATCACTCTCAAATGTGTATTGTCATTGTTTTGATCATAAACAGTGCACGAAAGCTATTTAAAAAAACTAAGAATAAATGAAGTCTAGTTTTTATTTGTATTTAAAATCCACGCGACACCGCTAATGAGTTTTCAATACTGACATTTTTATTTAAGTGCACCAAAATTTCCAAGGACTTAAAATTTAGTATCTTGCGATGTTTAAAAAAAAACAAAAAGAAAACACACACACAAACACAATAACATCAAACTTGGACTGATGTTTAGAAGAAAGAAAATTGATTTTTCAAGTGGAAATAATAAAGAGAAAGAGGTTGTTAATAATAATGTTATTGTTTTCCCTGGTATCCAACATTTTATAAGTATAAGACCATAAATATCCATGATTGTCCCTATTGGATATGTCATTGCATATCAGTTAACCTCCACTGACCTCAGACAGGTAACTAACGTCAGGGAAGGTTATCGGACCCTTGAGAGTTCCATCTACTTTTGCTTTGGTTCCATATGAACAGGTGCTGATTCCATGCATGCAGTGTAGTAAACATGTGTTCTGATTGGTCAGTAACAAAGCAATCTCATTGGAAGAGGAAATATACGTTTTTTATTGGTTAAGAGTACCAGATGACAACAGTCGAGTATCAAACATCTGTTTCAACTGCCGATTATTGTTGTAACAATGTAACAATGTCGCTAAATGGGGTTTTTAGTTTTACTAAAACGTGTGTCGCTATTTTGGGGGGTTTTATTACTAATAACATATTGCAAATCAGAGATCAATGTCGCTACCCAGGGGTTGTCGTTATTCAAGGGCTTCACTGTAGCTGTTAAGGGTCCTGTCCTGTTTTCATTGGTGGAAGTTTCTTATTCTACCATGTGAAATGATATTATTTTATGTTTTCCATTCCTGTTTTGCCGGTGACTTGAGTCAAATCTAATCTACAACACTGCACATAATATATTCTTTTTTTTTTCTCTATATATTTTGATTTTATATTTTCATTTTTCCTTTTATTATTTTTGTTGTTGTCGTTGTTCTTGTTCTTATTATTATTATTTTCATAACTATTATTATTATTATTATTATTATTATTATTATTATTATTATTATTATTATTATTATTATTATTATTATTCTGAGTTTTTGCCAAGATGAGGTTTGTTTAAATCAATTGATATTTGAGGGACGAGATTTCTGTCCAAATTTTTATATATGTGTCTTTCCCGAGTTCGACAGTTAACTCGTAAAATAATCACAAGTACAGTAGTTACACACCCAATGACAAATAAAAGTTAGTGACAAGCTCTTGGTAGTATCCACCTTTTTGTTATATAAAATTGAAGCAAAATTGCTTTATATCATTGTCTTTTTATTTAATATGACGGTATTCAAATAGCATTTATTCTGTGAAAAAAAAAATTGTTACATAATATAATATTATTCAGATATGGTTTTATATTTTTATTTGAGAGAAAAAAAAATGTCTTTTTTGTTTGTATTCACTTTGCAGTTTTTCTTTGAATACAAGTGTAATTTTTTTTTTACATCTCTAATTTTCTTTTATGTCATTTTTATAGTTAGAGCCAGTTGTTTTTTTTTTTTAGTGGGATTTTATATATTGTGCAATATCCACTTAATGCATTCAAAGTGCTTTTCAAGGAGTCCCAAGCCATCAGCAACATGTAGGTTGACACACAATGTGACATTAAAACGGTCTGCATATTGTCTATAGTTCCATGTTTTGGAATAACTGTATTACTGCTGCTGCATGTATTAGAAGTTGTGGAGGGTTTCCATTTAGGTGGAGATTTGGTGCGAGCCTTCAGATGGTCAGGGAATGCACTCAGGCGTTGATTGATGCTGGAGTCAAGAGAAATGCCATATGCAGGCACTAGTTCAATGACTATTAGTAAATATACGCAGTTGCTCACCTTGAATTAGTTATATTTATCCAAAGAAAGAAATGCATTGACCTCCATCAAGCCACTAAGAGTTTTCATTATTTTCATGGTTTAAAAATTATTAGTCAAGTGAAAGTTTTGCAACCATCTTGAAGAGCCTGTTCCTAGTGGCATGGGTTTGAATCTAAATGTCCTGTCACTAAGGTATCACCGAAAGGTACTGAGTTTGATTACCCACTGTGATGTGTGGCCTTGAGCAAGTCACTTCCCTCTAGCTCACTTTGCAGCACTATACTGCAACTGATGCCTGGGTTATTCCGGTCCTCTCTTGGAGTAGATCTTAAAGACAAATTTCCCCTTTGGTGATGAATAATTTTTTTATTTATGTACCATCCTCCTTTTCTGATATAATAATACATGACATTTATAACGCGCATTTTCATCACTGAATGATTCTCAATGCATGAATATGACCTAAAACTTTCGGAATCTATCTTTTGCTCCTAAAAATTAAGCTGTATTGTGATTTTTCTATGCTACTGTCTGTCTAAATACAGTATAGCACGTATTCCTCATAAGATAAGGAATCCGTAAAAACGAGGAATATGTCATATTTGGCCTAAGCATCTTTGATTCTATAAAACTTGCATTGTATTACTTCAGAAATTAAGAATTTTTATTTATGAATTTAATGATAGTGGCTTTATTATTTTTTTTTAATGAAAAGAACCATTCTGAAGACTGTGAGTTCTGAAGATTTCAAATTGGCTGCCTCGTCAAAGGAAGGGAGAAAGCCATTATATTTGAAACAAATACCTCTTTTTTTCTGCCATTAATCAGTTTTTTTTTACTTTACATTCTATATATACATATAATATTAAATGCATTTATTTATCTTTATTTCCTAGAGATCTCTTTTTTTTCCATTTGTTGTTGTTCCTGATCCTGCCATATACATACCATTCATCACATGATCCATACGTCACTAGATATAACAGATCAGTTATATCCGGTTAATTCTTTTCAGTAATGTAACCCTGTTTTATTTCTGGTTGGGGTTCCTGACCTCCCATAGTGGGCAGGGAGGCACTTAGTGTGTCTTCTATCCCCCTATACCTGTTTTCCAACATGCTTTCTGTCTTTGACTTGGAATGAGATTACTTGGTTTTATCCTGGCCCTGGCCGGATACCCTTGTTGGGAGGAAAACAAAGTCAAATGTACAGTTAAAGTTTTGGGAGATGATATTTTTTGTCTTGTAAATAATGTATCTGTTATGTACTGTAATATTTTTGTTTTACATATATATTATGATTTGTAAACATTTGAGTGTATTCCTCTTAGTGGGGACCTGTGCTACTGTCAGGATGAGACTTTTAGGTGATCTCAAACTAAGTATAATGATGGTGTGCTCTTGGAATTTACATCTGTTCCCCATTTGAACTAATTTCCCTTTGTCTTCCTTTTTCTTTGATACTGTAATTGTAATTCTAGAAATTTTGACTATCCCATTTCCTTACTTTTTTACTGGCGCTGAAATGACCGTAATGTGTTGCAAGCGCAGTAAAACCCTTAAAACTTAAAACTTAACTGTTTTGTTTTCCTGATTGAAATTCGAGATGGATGGTGGTGTCACTGATGATGATGATGATGAGGAGGAGGAGGAGGAGGAGGAGGATAATGGTGATATAAAAGACAAGGTCTAGACTTGCATTTTGCTTTTTTATTTTCTTTTATTTTGATTTTTAATATAAAGTCGTTAACTATATTTTTCTTGTTTAAAGAAGTCGTTTCTCTGCTCATTTTACCACCTTCAATAGATGCAATAATGTTTTATACATAATGCCAATCCATGAATCTACTTTTTTCAGTTGTTTGCAATGATTATATAGTCATTTTATCTTGGTGTTTTTATTATTATTATTATTATTATTATTATTATTATTATTATTATTATTATTATTATTATTATTATTATTATTATTATTATTATTATTATTATTATTATTGTTATTATTATTATTATTATTATTATTATTATTATTATTATTATTATCATTATCATTATTATTATTATTATTATTATTATTATTATTATTATTATTATTATTATTATTATTATTGTTGTTATTGTCATTGTTGTTGCTGTTGTTTTAGGCATAATGATCCATAATATCACGTAATTAACAGACATACTTTAATATACAAACTTGTGAACCATTTCAATTAGTGATACATAATATGTTGATTCGATGCATTTCGATTTTATGGGATGACTTTCCCAATAATTTTTTATCATTGAGTATGTTTGAGTGGTCTAATGATGTGTGAATTTGATGTCAGGCAGAGTGAACTGTACATGACATGTATGTATGTATGTATGTATGTATGCATGTATGTATGTATGTATGTATGTATGTATGTATGTATGTATGTATGTATGTATGTATATGTGTATACATAAAATCCTTTTAAATTGAATATTAAATATGACATGAATTGAATCAAAGATTTCTCTTTTTTTATTATTTTTGCTTTGATTTGTTTTGTTTTTTTTGTTTGCTTTTTTTTTTTTTTTTGTTGTTTTAGTGGGGGGGGGGGGGGGGGGGGGGGTGTTTTTTTAACTGGTCTGAATCTGAATGTTACTCGAAGTCGACTAAATTCTGAGTATTTGTATTCGAGGGCGGAGAAAGTTGTTGACTGTGACGGCCATTGTTGGTGTTTGGTAGTGGTAGTCATGGTGATGATGGACTATGACGACGACGATGATGATGATGTTGATGATAATAATAATAATAATAATAATAATAATAATAAATAATAATAATAATAATAATAATAATAATAATAATAATAAATGTACATTTATATAGCGCTTATGCCGAAGCTTCGAAGCGCTTCACATTGACCATCAGTAAAACACATTACACACTGCAGATTCGGACATACGAACAAACGCTCACACGCATCCAATTACACACACACAAACACACACACACATATATATATATATATATATACGCGTGTGTTTGTGTGTGTGAGTAATATATTTGTGTACGGTGTGTATGGATGTGTGTGTGTGTAATTGGATGCGTGTGAGTGTGAGCGTCCATACACACCGTACACAAATATATTACTCACACACACAAACACACGCGTAATATATTTGTGTACGGTGTGTATGGATGTGTGTGTGTGTGTAATTGGATGCGTGTGAGTGTGAGCGTTTGTTCGTATGTCCGAATCTGCAGTGTGTAATGTGTTTTACTGATGGTCAATGTGAAGCGCTTCGAAGCTTCGGCATAAGCGCTATATAAATGTACATTTATTATTATTATTATTATTATTATTATTATTATTATTATTATTATTATTATTATTATTATTATTATTATTATTATCATCAACATCATCATCATCGTCGTCGTCATAGTCCATCATCACCATCACTACCACTACCAAACACCATCAATGGCCGTCACATTCATATATATATATATATATATTATATATTTTATATATATATATATATATATATATATATACACACAATACACACAATCATACACACACGATTAATCTGATGATAGTGATGAAGATGGGGCTAACAACAACCCGTAGGCGTGTACGATGAGATTTGACGCCAGAAAGCGCTAAATACAATTGTTTTCCACAGACAATTCTATAGTCGGTCAAGTTCTCATGAATATGACTAGACCATAAAGCTGCGTTAAGTTTGCACTATGGGTTTACAGACCTCACTCAGATAGGAACATATCAAAACCAAATGAATTCAAACAAATTACAAGGCAAAATTAAGCAGATGTGTTCCAAACTTCTGCATTTGTTTATTGAGTAATAATAGTAATATCCATGTTTAACACTTTCCGCCAACTAAATTAAGACCGTTAAAATGAATTATGTCCTTTAATGTGAGTCATGTCATACCATATCATCTCCTCAAATAATAATGGACCAAATGCTGGGTGGGGTTCCTGACTTCTCATAGAGGGCAGGGAGGCACTCACTGTCTTCCATCCCCAATATCTGTTTTCCAACGTGTTTTCTGGCTTTGTCTTGGGATGAGATTGCTTGGTTTTGTCCTGACCTTGGCCAGATACCCTAGTTACCTATTTGCACCAATTCCCCTTTATTTCACCTTTTCTTCGGTGCTTTAATTGTAATTACCGGTTGGGGTTCCTGACCTCCCATAGTGGGCAGGGAGGTAAATACTGCGTCTTCTATCCCCCTATATCTGTTTTCCAACTTGATTTCTGTCTTTGCCTTGGAATGAGATTATTTGGTTTTGCCCAGGCCCTTTGCCCTGGCTGGGAGGGAAACAATCAAATGTATAGTTAGAGTTTTGGGAGATGACGTTTTTTTTCCTTGTAAATCATCCCTCTGTTATGCACTATTATTTTTCCTTTTACATATTTATGATTTGTAAACAATTGAGTGTGTTCCTCTTGGTGGGGACCTGTGCTTGTGTCTGGATGAGACATTAAGTGATCTCAAACTAAGTACACTGATAGTGTGCTCTTGGAATCTACATCTGTTCCCTACTTGAAACAATTCCCCTTTGTTTCTCTAATTCTTGGATTCATTAATTGTAATTCTAGAACTTTTTACCATCTCAATTTCTTCCTTTTTACTGGTGCTGATATAAACTAAATGTGTTGCAAGCGCCGTAAAACCCTTAAAAACAAAAAACAATTTCTGTCTTTGTATTGGAATGAGATTTCCCCATGGCACTGGCGTACTGCTTGGCTGGGAGGAAAACTGTCAAATACATAGTGTTTTCGGAGACGATTTTTTCCCTTGTAAATCATCTCTCTGTTATCTATTGATATATTTGCTATTTTGATTGTATGATGTAAACATTTGAGTGTATTTCTCTTAGTAGGATCGTGTTTCTGGTGTCTGGGTGAGACATTTAGGTGATCTCAAACTAAGTACATTGACAGTTTAATGTGCTCTTGGAATCTACATCTTTTTCATATATTTGAATCATTCCTCTTTGTCCTACTTTTCCCTCAAATCACTTTAATGGTACATCTAGAATCTTTTCACTGTCTAATTTTCTTCCTTTTTACTGGCGCTGATATAACCGTAATGTGTTGCAAGTGCCGTAAAACCCTTAAAAAGAAACAAACAAGTGCTAGGTTGGGTTCCCGACCTCCCAAAGTGGGCAGGGAGGTACTTGCTGTGTATTTTACTCAACTGTATCTGTTTTTCAATTGCTTTCTGTCTTTGCCTTGGAATGATATTACCTAGTTTAGTCTAGTCCTGACCCTGGCCGGAGTCCTTGGCTGGGTGGGGGGGGGGGGGGGACAATCCAATATATGGTTACACTTTTGGGAAATGATATCTTTTGTTTGTGTGTCAAGGTGTCAAGACGTCTTTCTATCTGCTGTGGTGTTATCGTGCATATTATCCTATATTTCTCAAGTAATTTTTGTTGTCTTGGATTGAAATTTATATTGGTCTGTTCGTCTCATTTCCCTTTATCTTTTGGACTATATTCCGGACTGTTTAAGTGTTTTGTGTTTTCAGGATTTCCAATTGAAACTAAAGGTAGTACAAAATTCTTCAACTTCAACTTCTGCCATTATTTCACCATTCGAGACATTAAATCATCTCATCATTGTATTATTATTATTATTCAATATCACCGTATCATCGTCGCTGTTCACCTGTAAACCCTGGTTGTTTTGATTATCTGGATTGTGATTTTTGTGTAAACATTCCGGGTCACTGTTTGTTTTGTCACTCTGTGACAAGAATCGTGAACTGTTTTCTCCCAACCGTAACCCCCCCCAACCTTCTCTCTCTCTTCAACGTACATATTTGATAATAAGTAACCAAACCATGTCTACCCCAGCTTCCAATGCAAAGAGATTAAGAGGGGGTAGCGACGATCTACCGAGTGTTACTGACGAGATGTGTGAGTTGAGAAGGGAATTCATAGAATTGAGGAATGTAATTGATGGAGTTAAAGACAGCGTTAGCTCGGTTTTAGCGGTGTTGGGACAGCTCAGTACCATTAAAGATCAAATGGACAGGATATTAGAAAATATGAAAGGACAAGAGGAGAGGTTAGACAGGATAGAGGAGGAGGTAAAGATGCAACGTAGTGAGGCGAGAATTGTCAAGGAAGATGTGGGGGTGTTGAGAAGGCGAGTGGAGGTGTTAGAGGCGAGGGCGATTGAGAGTGAGGCGAGAAGCAGGAGGAACAACTTGGTGTTTCACGGTGTCGAGGAGAGGGAGGGAGAGAATTGTTTTGAACTGGTGGCGGAGTTGGTGCGGAAGTGCAAAGTGGAAGGAAGGGTGGTGATAGAAAGAGCGCACAGGATGGGTAGAAGAACGAGTGACAAAAGAAGGCCTGTCATTGCCAAATTCCTTGACTTCAATGACAGGCAACGAGTCAAGCTGGGGAGGAAGCATCTGCCTCCTGGACTTGGAGTAAGTGAAGACTTTCCGTCTGAGATCCGGGAGGCAAGACGCCAATTGATGGCGGATTTGAAGGCAGCCAAGAATGCCGGAAGAGACGCCTGGATAGCATACCCAGCCAAGCTGATTGTGGACGGCAGGGAAGTGCGGACAGTGAGACCGACGACGACAACAGAT
This sequence comes from Berghia stephanieae, assembly GCF_034508935.2. Classification (NCBI taxonomy): domain Eukaryota; kingdom Metazoa; phylum Mollusca; class Gastropoda; order Nudibranchia; family Aeolidiidae; genus Berghia; species Berghia stephanieae. Next base: position 26,266,430 of record NC_088370.1, on the reverse strand, counting down.
CGACAATAGGAAGATGCGCCGCGGAGCCACCTTTCAAATGTATCCTTTTGTGTTTTTAATATCAATGGTAGTTTGGAAATGAAGAAAGAATGTCCTGAATTTGTTGAAAGTATTTATAAATTTGATGTAATTTTGTTAAGTGAGACGTGGACGAATGAGAGAAGTAATTTAATGTTAGATGGCTACTGTGAACCGTTCTGCAAACACCGCAAAAGAAAATCAAGGGCCAAACGGGATTCGGGTGGGTTAGTGTGTTATTTCAGGAAGCGTTTGGAAAAGGGTGTGTCCGTTGTAGATTGGGAGTATGAAGATGGTATGTGTTTTAAATTAGATAAGGAACATTTTGGATGGAATGAAAGTGTATATTTATTATTTGTCTACATGAGGCCGTATGGATCAACGCGTAGCGATTTTGACGATAATGTAAGTTGTTTTGATGAACTGTTAAATCAATTGACAAAAGTGACCGATCAGGGAGGGATTATAGTAGCAGGAGACATGAATGCAAGGACGGCGGAGAGAGAGGATTGTTTGACTGTTGACATTAGAGAGAATCAGACAGAAGAGCTTTCGGTAGAGAATGTTTTATGTGAAAGAGATTTCTTATGTAATGACATGACAGTTAGACGTTTTAATAAGGACAAAAAAGTAAATGACTATGGACTGAAATTACTCCAATTATGTTACACATGTGACCTTGCAATATTAAATGGGAGAACAGGGGAGGATAAAATGAAGGGATGCACAACGTTTGGCAATAAAAAAGGGGAGAGTACAATCGACTATGTTATTTGCAATAAGCGGGTTATAGGAAATGTGTGTGGTTTTAACGTCCACGAAACAAATGAAATGTCAGATCATAAGATAATATCGTTTACTTTGAAATTAAACAATAGTGAGCATAGACGGGAGGTAAGTGACGGTTTAGATGGGATTATGTTGACAAAGTGGAAAGAGGATAAGAAGGAGAATTACGTTACATTATTAAATACAGAAGTGTGTCATAATAAGGTGAGAAATCTAATATATTTGGTACAAACTAACACAGATCCAGAGGTATTAGAGGGTAATATAGTCGAGTTAACAGATATTTTAACAGAAGCAGGGATAGATCATGTAGTTAGGATAGAGGGGAGAGGGGATAAACAAAAGAAAGGGAGAAGAAAGAAAGCACCATGGTATAACGAAGCTTGTCAGATCCAACGCAAAGTATTCACTGAGCGAGCACATAAGTTTATAGAGACGGGGACAGGGGAAAACAGGACATTGATGTGTAAGGAAAGGAATAAATACAGGAAGGTATGTAGGATTAACAAAAGAAATTACAGTCTCAAAAAGCGCAGCATTTATTGGATTTAAGTAAGCATGAACCCAGAACTTTTGGAAGGAAATAAAAAGAAATTCAGTATCACGAAGAGAGCTGCCAGATATAAACTTCTACGACCATTTTAAAACTTTAGCTAATAAAGAATCAGGGGTTGGGGAGATGGGTAGGGCGGAGATTGCAGAGGTAGAAAAGGATGTGGGAAGGAATATTATAGATATAGACATTTTAGATAAGCCAATCGAGATGGGGGAACTACACAAAGCAATTAAGGCTCTTAAACGCGGCAAAGCTACTGGAGTGGATAATATGTTAAATGAATTTATTATTAATGCAACTTCAGAAATCAAATTACTGATTTTATCGATTTTCAATAAGATACTGGAATTGGAATATTTCCCCTTGATATGGAGTCAGGGTAGAATTGTGCCGATTTTTAAAAAGGGAGATGAAAGAGATGTGAACAATTATAGAGGGATAACAATAATGAGTTGTATAGGAAAACTGTTTACAAGAGTGATGAATGAAAGACTAAATGTATGGGTGGAGGGAGAGAATGTGTTAAACGAGGTTCAATATGGATTTAGAAAGGGAAGGAGCACAGCAGATTGCCATTTTATTCTACATGGAATTATCGAGATATTGCTATCTAAAGGGAAGAAGCTACATTGTGCGTTTATCGACTATGAAAAAGCATATGACCTTATTGACAGATCCGCATTATTTACAAAATTGATCAAATCCGGTGTGAGCTCAAAATTTGTCAAGCTATTTAGAAACATGTATTCAAACGTTGAGCTGGCCACAGGAGGTAAAGGTCAACAACAATTTTTTAAATCAAACAGCGGATTATTACAGGGTGAAAGCACTTCGCCACTTTTGTTTTCGCTGTTTGTTAATGATCTTGAAAGTAAATTAAGTGACGATTCCATAGGATTACAAATACAGGATATTACAATTAAATTGCTCATGTTTGCAGACGATATGGCAATAATCAGTGAAACAAAAGAGGGTTTGCAGAACGGTTTAGACTCTTTACAAGAATATTGCATGCAATGGGGAATAAAGTTAAATATCAGTAAAACAAAAATCGTAGTATTTAAAAAGGGAGGGAAAACGGGGCAACAAGACAAATGGTCATATCAGGGTAAAAGTATTGAAGTAATCTCGTCATTCAAGTATCTAGGCTGTCATTTTAGCGCATCGGGATCTCTTACAAAATGTACACAAGAAGTAACAAACTCAGCCAGAAGAGCCATATTTTCACTTAGAAAGTATTTTAACACTAACACAGAAATTTTACCACAGATGCAAATGAAACTGTTCAATAGTACTATCTTACCAATACTGAATTATGGGGCAGAAATATGGGGTTTAAGAAGAGCTGATCCAATTGAAAGATTTCACCTCGGTTTTCTTAAATCCATTCTATGTGTTAAGCACAGCACACCAAACTGTTTTGTTTATGGGGAATTGGGGGTGTATCCTTTGCATATTGAAAGAAAAATGAAAGTTATTAAGTATTGGTTGAAACTTATTCGCCCAGGAAGTAATGATTGCTCATTCACTCATGCAGTATACAAAGAACTTGTGCAATTGAATATTAATGAACCAAACTTAACAACTTGGGTAAGCCTGGTGAAGCAGTTGCTGGATAGGAGTGGAATGGGCCATTATTGGGTTAAACAAAATGTGAAAAATGAAAATTACTTTCTGGCGGTTTTAAAACAACGCTTGGAGGACATGTTTCTACAAGAGTGGCACGCTGAGATGTCGATGACGACGTCTGGACGGCTGTATAAACACACTAAAGACACCTTTGAGTTAGAACCATATATGAAACTGTGTAATAAATCTTACAGAGTTGCCATCTCAAAAATCAGATTGAGTTCTCATTTGTTTTATATAGAAAGGGGTAGATGGGGCACAAGAAAAGTAGATAGAAATGATCGTAAATGTCCTACTTGTGACGTAATAGAAGACGAATACCATTGTCTAATTGAATGTTCGAGGTATACGCATGAGAGAAGAAATTGCCTGCCGGAGAAAAACTGAAAAATAGACCAAGTATGTTTGAATTTATCAAATTTTTGAAATGCAGAGACAGTAGACAGCAAGGTGATTTAGGTAGACTTTGCTTTAAGGTACAGATCGAACACAAGAAATATTTACAAGTATAATTGTGGTTTCCACGGCAAGGAAAACTTATTAAAATTGATGACAGAGGGAATAATGCGATTGTTGTTTGTTTGTTTTCATTTGTTTTTGTCTGTTTAGTAACTGCAGTTCTGATACTAAGATGTGGTATATTATGCAAAATATGACATGTTATATAAGTATGTGTGTGTGTGTGTGTGTGTGTGTGTGTGTGTGTGTGAGTGTGTATTTGTGTGAGAAAGTGGGGTGGGGGGGGGGGGGGGAATTGGGCATTGATATTAAAATATTGTATTATAGTTTACCATGATAAAGATTAGTTGCGATTGCACAATTGGTTTATTGTTATTATTATTGTTATTATTATTATTATTATTATTATTATTATTATTATTATTATTATTATTATTATTATTATTATTATTTATTATTATTATTATTAATATTACTATTATTATTATTGTTGCTGTTGTTGTTGTTGTTGTTATTATCAGCATTGATATCATAACCAGTGTATATAACCATATATATGTATATATATATATATATATATATATATATATATATATATATATATATATATATATATTTTTTTTTTTTTTTTTTTTTTTTTTTTTTTTTTTTTTTTTTTCTTTCTTCCTTTCTTGGTTCTTCTGTTTTGATGTGATTTGTAAAAGAAGTGTTGTATTTCACTTGTTAGGACCCTTTGCTTGTATCTTTGACTTCTAAGCGATTTCAATCTAAGTACACCGAGGGGTGCTCTTGGTGCCCTATCCGCACCATTTACCTTTGCCTTATTTATCCTCAGGTGCCTTTGAGAAAAGTATACTTTTAGACTACCTTATACATTTTCTGTTCTTTCAATGCGTCACAAACGCCGTAAAATTCTTAAAAACACAGAAACCAACCCTTGACATGGAATAATTGAAGTACGCAAGCTTGTTTCGCTCTAGACTATATCAGTACGGAAAATTACTTAAATGTTTGTGATATTCTAAAAGATTCAAGTATTTGTCTTTGGGAATTAATTCTGTAATTCTACGAAACAATACGTTAAACTAATATGTCTGTAACTTCTAGGCAATGTTCGCAAAATCCCATTCTTCTAGAACTTTAATCAACGATAGAATGTGTTAAATAAGTGGTGGGCTATTTATTATGTTGGAATTTCCCGAAGATAAAGATCACCCAGACCAAAGCATTTTGGAGCACCTAGTATTACTAAAAGTCAATAACTTTATTATCCAAAACAGAATTACCATGATATAATCCCTATCTTCTTAATTGTCAACGAATGGGATATAAGCGTGGTCCCCATTTACAAATACAATACTAGATATTATTGCTGCGGCGCTTCTGTTATTTTCACAATTATAGTAATGATAATGATAATAATAATAATAATAATAATAATAATTATTATTATTATTGTTATTATTATTATTATTGTTATTATTATTATTATTATTATTATTAGTATTATTATTATTATTATTATTATTATTATTATTACTATTATTGTAAGTATTGGTGGTATTACAATGTTGTATTTTTATGATTATTTATGGTATCATTTTATGCTTTGGTTTCATGTACCTTTTTTTCTCACTTTCATGTCTGTTGTCATCAAATTGTATGGATTATTGATTAAAATAAAGGTTATTTTTGTTTGTCTTATTTTGACTATGGAACTGATACTTATCATAGCAGACCTGCCTACTTGAAATAGGAAAATGTAATAAGTAGTTTTCAGGGTAAATAACATCGTAGACATTTTAACTACCCTTAAAACCCACCAGTTTGTCCTTATAATGCGTGGGGAAAAATATTAACTCTATGTGATAGCTCTGGCACCAGAACTTCGTTTTCAAGAAATGACATTTAATTAAAAAACCTTTATTATATCCAGCCGGGATTTAGCCGTAGTACTACGGGAATTTTCGTGGTAGTGAGGAGGTCTGTTGTGATAGGTATCAATAATTTTTTATTTTTAAAAAAAAATTTTTAATGAGAAAAACTGATTGGAAATGTAAAAGTGATGGTAATAGTGGTAGTGATAATGGTAATGGTGGTGGTGGTAACGGTGATGATTGGGGTGTAGGGATGATGGTAATATTATTATTGTTATTATTATTGATATTCTTGTTGTTGTTGTTTTTGTTCTTCTTCTTCTTCTTCTTCTTCTTCTTCTTCTTCTTCTTCTTCTTCTTCTTCTTCTTCTTCTTCTTCTTCTTATTATTATTATTATTATTATTATTATTATTATTATTATTATTATTATTATTATTATTATTATTATTATTATTATTATATTACTATTTATTATTATTATTATCATATTATTATTATTATTATTATTATTATTATTATTATTATTATTATTATCATTATTATTATTATTATTATTATTATTATTATTATTATTATTATTATTATTATTATTATTATTATTATTATTATTATTATTATTATTGAACGTATTGATGTTATTACGATTGTTGTATTTTTGTGTGGTGTATCAGTTTATTTTTTGGTTCCATTTACCTTTTTTTTTTTTTTTTTTCCACTTCATGTATGTTGGCATCAAATTGTTGATTTATTGGCGAAAGCCTAAGATTGAATAAACTTTGAAACTTTGAAACTTTGTATCTGTTTTTCAATTGCTTTCTGTCTTTGCCTTGGAATGATATTACCTAGTTTAGTCTAGTCCTGACCCTGGCCGGAGTCCTTGGCTGGGGGGGGGGGGGGGGGGGGAACAATCCAATATATGGTTACAGTTTTGGGAAATGATATTTTTCCTTTCTCTCAGTTATGTATTGCTATTTTTTTAAACATACGATTCGTAAACATTTGAGTGCATTCTTCTTATTGAGATCTTATGGGTGAGACTTTTAGGTCGAAGTGGCAATTCGGACCCGAGTCTGAATTGCTTCCCGTGGCAATTCGGACTCCTGCCACAATGCGCCTGCGCAATCACAGAAAGTGTCGGAAGTGGAAGCTGGCTCGAAACTCGAAAGTGAAGCGTGGTAGGGTGGGGGGAAGCTGCTCGTTCTCAGTTGTCAGTTGTCAGTTATTGTAGGAGGGCGAGTGAGCGAGCAAGTCACGTTTTAGAACTCACGAAGATGACTACCTTCAAAAGCGGTGATCTATTATTCCCCTTTGTCTTACTTTTTCTTGAGTACTTTTTAATTGTAATTCTAGAACTTTTTGCTATCCAATTTCTCCATTTTTACTGGCGCTGATATGACCTAAATGTGTTGCAAGCTCCTTAAAAAACAAAACATAGATCTAAATATTCGTGGTCTTTGGGAGATTACAATTGTAGTCGCAACTGTTAACGTTAACAATCAATTTGCCCTCGCATAGAAAAAAGAGTGTCTTTGTGTAATGATTGGAAGATTTATTTGATTTGCCATGAGCGTGTTGCAAAAAATACATGGATGACATATCTCTACATTATAAATTTTGCCATTTGCGGCCGCTAAAAAAGTGCAGAGAAAGGAGAATAATATGACTGGGCATTGAACGTTTTATTTAAAAGGCAGTATAGGTCGGGCTTTGACAAAAGACAGTATCTTAATTCTTTTTTAATTAAAAAAAATATGCTGTTTTATCTCTAAATATAAAAATAGAGGCGATTCTTGGCAGCAAGCCATGCAATAGAGCCCCGTCACTGGGGTAGGTGCAGAGTACCGTCTAATACTAATATTATTAGATAATACTGGACCTATGTGCCTATTGATAAAATAAGCACTGGTTGAATACGGAGAGAAAATGATCAGATGGTAATGGGATTGGTGGGGGGGGGGTAACCCACAAACGACCGAGGCGCTGGACGCAGGCAGGGGAGAACATTGTGATACGAGATCAAAGAGAAAAAGCCGCCGGCTCTTGGGTTGTGGAAATGATTGTTTTTTGTTGTTGTTGGTTGTTTTTTTTTTTTTTGGGGGGGGGGGGGGGGGGGAGTGTGTGTGTGTGTGTGTGTGATTATTCTGTTTTTATTGAATTAGAGATACTCATGAGTGTGTGTGTGTGTTTAGGAAGACCAATACGGTTTCTATAGCTGCAAACGGAATAGTAACTGAGAGTTTCACTAATGATAAATTCATCATTCGGGCGCATTGCATTGCAGTATTCCGAATCGAAGAGCCATGGAGTTATTCAGACTCGACCCTGGTTAGCCACGGAGTTCTATTCAGATTAGACTCGAGTCCGAATTGCCACATGAAGCAATTCAGACTCGGGTCCGAATTGCCACGGGAAGCAATTCAGACTCGGGTCCGAATAGCCTTTTCCCTTTTCAACCGAAGTACGCTGGATGACAGTGTGCTCTTGGAATCTACATATGTTCTCTATTTGAACCATTACCATTTGTCTTACTTTTAATTGCCCAACTAGAATGTTTTACTATCCAATTTTCTTCCTTTTTACGGCGTTGATCTGATATGACCCAATTGTGTTACAAGCGCTTAAAAAAAATAACAATGGACTAAGTGTTCCCTAAATACCTTTAAAACACAAATTACAATATATTGGACAATTCACATTGCATATTATTTGAGATAAAAATATTAACAAAGAAGAAAAGATAAAAGCATATATACAATATTTATTTTAACAAACAAACAAACAAACCCAAAAATGATGGAAAGGAAAGATAAGAGCGTCTTTAGCAACAGCTTTCACCTTTGACCTTCGATCTTCAAAGGGGTGCTACTCTCTTTGTTTAAAAAACCAAAACATTGACAGAGGACTGCTGTGTCTTCCCCAACCTCAAATCTTCCTCTATATCGAGAGGATTTATTCTTTTGCAAAGAAAACGAACACACCCTCACAATTCAAGGAAGATTTCCATCTAGTCCAAAATCTTAAAAATAAAAGTTGTACAGCAATGTCATTACTACCGAGGACAGCTTCGTTGTTCACCTCCCAGTTGTCCAAGATCAAACCACTTCTTGGGGTGAATTCGGCAAAAACTGTAAGTTCAAAGTCTACTTGAGTTTCATATTGTGCAAGTTCAATTAAAAGGACTGGAACTTTGGACGGGACTTTTCCCTCTGTTTTAATACGAGAGAAAATGTTATTGTTTGAGAGTCTATCATTCCTGATTGGTATTATTTGGACGGGTTTGCCGGACTGTCCACTTCCCTGCCCTAAACTTAAAGCCTAAGCCTAAAGTTAACAAAGTTGTAGGGATCTCTAGCCGTAAACAATCGTACGGCTAGTGACCTTGGCAATGGTCATTCCTACTTCCGCTCTGCCTCGTCCCGAGCTGACCCGGCTCATATAAAGCCGAGTGGACCTCTCGATAGGACACTACACTTACCTACAGACCACCTACTGCACACTTCAAGCTCTACACTAAACTATCTACCATACCATATCTGTTGCGACCATACCTATCTACCATTACGACTAACTAGATTCAGGGTAAGCCATATTTTTATACTAACTATAACTTTGTCTATTTGATATATATTTTTAACTCAGTAATTCCGTGATTCACCGGCCATCTGGACCCATCCTAGCCATGGAGTCCTACAGCCAGAATACCGAGTTCTGGCAATCACGGTAGTTACTACAATGGCGTCACGAGCGAAAACTTTTTTCTACTTTTTACATTATCCATTTTATTATTTCCTACCGTCGTATTTCGTTGAATGGGATTTCGAATTTCGTTGATTTTTACCGTGTGAATACTTTGTTGTTTTTCATCATGTATTTTCTACTATAATTCTTATATTCAATCTTGAATGAATTCTGTGCTGTGATATTGGTAATAGGTATGACCACGCCCCCTTCCCTTTTCTTTCAGTTGTGGGTAATTTCAGTTCGTGAATTTTGTTTGATCGTGTCAAGGTCGTCCTTGTCCTTGACTCCAAGGTCACACCTGTCTGGTGACCTTGTGGACGGTGTCATGTTTCATGATTTTTTTTTACATTTGATTTCTTTTTTATTCCTTTTGCTGGAAATATTTTTTGTTGTTTTGTTATTGCCTATGACTGTGATTAGTGATTAGTTTATATCTTTGGTAATTTGTTGCGAATTCTTGTGATTTGCTTTGTCCTTGACTTGACTTTGTTTGCTGCTTGTGGCTGTGATTGGTTGAGTTCTTGTGATCTGGTCTGTCCTTGAGTTGATTTTGCTTGTCCAGTGCTGCATTGTGATTGTGGTTACTCTTTCTGTTGGTTTTATTATATATCTTCAGTTGTTCTTTTTCTTTCGCACGCCTTCCTCTCCTTGGTGATTTGTGTGGTTCATTTTTATTATTTTTTAAGTCTGTTTTTTTTCTCGATTTGTTGTTTGATGATCACTCGGGCCAGGCAGCATGGTGCGGTGAGATGTTGGAGCATGATCCGGCCATGGCTGCGGCCTTGAGGAGTGGCCTATCTTTCAATAGACCATACCTAATTTTTTATTTTAGTATTTGTACGTTTTGATTTATTGTTTGATGGTCACTCGGGCCAGGCAGCATGGTGCGGTGAGATGTTGGAGCATGATCTGGCCATGGCTGCGGCCTTGAGGAGTGGCCTATCTTTCAATAGACCATACCTAATTTTTTATTTAGTATTTGTATAATTTTGATTACCTAGTTGTTTTTATTTAGTATTTGTACAATTTTGATTTATTGTTTGATGGTCACTCGGGCATGGCAGCATGGTGCGGTGAGATGTTGGAGCATGACCCGACCATGGCTGCGGCCTTGAGGAGTGGCCTATCTTTCAATAGGCCATACCTAATTTTTTATTTAGTATTTGTATAATTTTGATTTATTGTTTGATGGCTACACGGGCCAGGCAGCATGGTGCGGTGAGATGTTGTAGCATGATCCGACCATGGCTGCGGCCTTGAGGAGTGGCCTATCTTTCAATAGACCATACCTAATTTTTTATTTAGTATTTGTATAATTTTGATTTATTGTTTGATGGTCACTCGGGCCAGGCAGCATGGTGCGGTGAGATGTTGGAGCATGATCCGACCATGGCTGCGGCCTTGAGGAGTGGCCTATCTTTCAATAGACCATACCTAATTTTTTATTTAGTATTTGTATAATTTTGATTTATTGTTTGATGGTCACTCAGGCCAGGCAGCATGGTGCGGTGAGATGTTGGAGCATGATCCGGCCATGGCTGCGGCCTTGAGGAGTGGCCTATCTTTCAATAGACCATACCTAATTTTTTATTTAGTATTTGTATAATTTTGATTACCTAGTTGTTTTTATTTAGTATTTGTACAATTTTGATTTATTGTTTGATGGTCACTCGGGCATGGCAGCATGGTGCGGTGAGATGTTGGAGCATGATCCGACCATGGCTGCGGCCTTGAGGAGTGGCCTATCTTTCAATAGGCCATACCTAATTTTTTATTTAGTATTTGTATAATTTTGATTTATTGTTTGATGGCTACTCGGGCCAGGCAGCATGGTGCGGTGAGATGTTGTAGCATGATCCGACCATGGCTGCGGCCTTGAGGAGTGGCCTATCTTTCAATAGACCATACCTAATTTTTTATTTAGTATTTGTATAATTTTGATTTATTGTTTGATGGTCACTCGGGCCAGGCAGCATGGTGCGGTGAGATGTTGGAGCATGATCCGACCATGGCTGCGGCCTTGAGGAGTGGCCTATCTTTCAATAGACCATACCTAATTTTTTATTTAGTATTTGTATAATTTTGATTTATTGTTTGATGGTCACTCAGGCCAGGCAGCATGGTGCGGTGAGATGTTGGAGCATGATCCGACCATGGCTGCGGCCTTGAGGAGTGGCCTATCTTTCAATAGAAAATTATTTGTATGTTGCTTGTCATGGCTTTTGATTTGATAATTCTTTGAGCATTTAAATTTTGATTTATTGTTTGATGGTCACTCGGGCCAGGCAGCATGGTGCGGTGAGATGTTGGAGCATGATCCGACCATGGCTGTGGCCTTGGGGAGTGGCCGATCTTTCAATAGACCATACATGATTATTTGTACATTAATTTTTCTTCATTTTTTTATTTGTTGCTTGATGGTCGCTCGGGCCAGGCAGCATGGTGCGGTGAGATGTTGGAGCATGATCCGACCATGGCTGCGGCCTAGGGAGCGACTATCCTGCAATAAACAACCCCATGTTATTTTTGATCATTGCTTTGTGGTTTTATTGGTTGGAGGTCACTCAGGTCGGAGAGCATGGTGCAGCGAGATGTTGTAGCATGACCTGACCATGCTGTGGCCTCGAGTGACAGACCAGCCAATAGATAGTGTTGGTTACCTAGGTTTGCTTTCGAGTGGCCACTGTGATTGAGCAGCATGGTGCAGTGACATGTCGGAGCATGTCCCGACCATGGCTGCAGCTGTAGAGATGACCACTCGGAAGCAACCATCTGATGATAGTTTAGATTCACTGAGTCTGATGGTCACTCGAGCTTGGTGGCCTGCGCAGAGAGATGTTGGTGCATTATCTGTTGCGACCAAGGTTCGAGTCGGAGGACCTAACTCTCACTGAATCACATGATACAGATTGTGATGTTTATGCTCAGGTCGCACACCATGGGTCAGTGAAGTGTTGGTGCACGACATGGCCATGACCGCGACCTGGAACAATTGTTTTATTGTGAAGATGTATAGATTGTTGTTATCATTAAATTACTCTGTGATCTTTACTCTATTATATACAAATGCTTCATATATTATATTTTTACATTTGCTTGCTTTGGCATGAGCTTGGCCTAATTATATTGTTTTGGCTTCATGCTTGTGCTAGTTTTATTACTTGGCTTTAAGCCCGCTCGATTTTGTTTTGTGCTTTTAGCTTGCATTTATTGCTTGCATGGCGTAATAGTTCCTTGAGGTTACACTATAATTTGCTTCTTTGTTACTGACACTGTTTCCCATAGTCTATTCTCAGAAGATTAGGATAATCGTGTCAGTGAATATCATCATGGTGAATAAATTCTAATGGACTACTGCTCTTTTGAGCAGCCCATGGATTATTGTCTCTGGGCAGACTGCCAGACAGTTCGTCCTGCCCTATCAGGAGAGAATAGATGACCAAGAAAGACTTCTGTAGTTCCAAGAACATCGTTAAGTTTATGAAGTCTCTGCAGCCTCAGGAAGCCAATAATTATTAATTTACACTCATGGTGCCCAAAATGGAAGATACCTTCACTGATGCTCCAGAACCCAAGGACCCTTTCGATACCGACGACCACTGCTGATATAAGAAATAAGGAAGCCTTGGCACTAGGAGACAGTGGGGATTCGAACCCAGCACCAGAGTGCAGAAATGTAAAGAAGCCCCACCATCTAGACTGCATTCAGGACGAGGAGGGGCCTATTTGAATTCAATAAGCTGCCATTTGGACTCTGCAATTCTATAGCACCTACAGCAGAGTAATGGACCTCGTCTTGAAGGACTTACACTGGAACTCTGTCTTGGCCTACTTGGACGACATCTGTGTACTGGGGAAGTCCTTCCAGGACCACTTCAACAACTTGAGGGAAGTGTTCACCAGACTTCGTGCCTTCCGGCTGAAGCTCAAACCCAGGAAATGTGAGCTCTTCAGGAAAGAAACTAAACTTCTTGGTAGGAAGGTAGGAAGAAACCAGTTGTCTATGACAGAGGAATCAATTGCCACTGTACGGAATCGGCCAGCACCTACGTCCATTAAGGAAATAGAGAAGTTTTTGGGCTTAGCTAATTACCACCGCTTCTTCGTAAAGGATTTTGCCGGAATACCAGAACCCCCTCACACAACTTCTGAGAGAAAATTTTCATCTAGGGTGATGAGCAGCAGGCAGCCTTTGAGGAGATCAAGCTACGCCTTACTTCCCCACGGTCTTGGCCATTCCCACTACGACAGGCCACTTCATCCTCGATACTGATGCTTCAGATTGCGCCATCGGAGCCGAGTTGATTCAGATCCAAGAAGAGGAAGAGAAGGTGATTGCATATGGGAGCTTCACCCTAACACCCCTTCAGCGGCGCGATTGCACTACCAGGAAGGAGCTACTTGCAATTGTGCGCTTTACCAATCACTTCCGTCACTACCTCTTAGGCAGCAAATTCACTGTATGAACGGATCATCGCTGCCTTACTTGGCTCATGAACTTCAAGAGGATTGAGGGCCAACTGGCCCGATGGATCGAAGAACTCAGTCAATACAACATGAGGATAGTTCACCGCTCTGGTTCACTGCACATGAATGCTGATGCCTTATCTCGACCTCCCACGATGGACACTTGCCAACACTACCGTCCTCACAAGGCGTTATCAGAATTGCCTTGTGGCAGCAGCTTCTTATGGTTCACACTATTATGTTATGACGATCGACCCAATCAGCAAAGTCCGGTCCGCATTCGTGCACCGTCGCGAACCCGCCTGGTAGCATCGTCACAACACACCTTTCGACTAGATGCTCTGCCGTTTCGGGTTCTTGCCCACAGCGTGGACATAAAGGACAGGAAGTTAGACCCCACTGATGTAACGCACCGGCCGTTAGGCAGCTCCTCGACCGAAGCCGATTCGCAGCTACCCAGTGTCTCCTCTTACTGGTATCAAAGCCTGGCAACTTCTCACCAAGCTTAGAGGAGTGTAGGTCCCCGCCCCCACGAGGGATTGAATTCGTCCAAACCGACTTCCATCTCGTATGTGCAGCTCTGTCCGTAGTCAGGGATTCTGCGTACAAGGGTTGCCGGGACTTATTTCGGCTCGAAACGGGGGCACCGTTCATTATGCGCATGAGAGGGGTATCCCCATTCCCTCTCTCTTTGATCTTACTCAGCCAGTTTCCCGTAATGGTCTCCCTCCGGACATCGGGGGCTGGATCGCTGCCATCACCGGCCCCATTCTCTAGGGGTTGTTGCTAGCGTTCCCGACACAATGTGCATCGACTTGCGAAGTTTTACATCCACCTTCTCAACGTTTCTGCTTCTACCCCACACTGGAGCGCAATACTCCGCGGTGGAATAGCATAGTGCCAGGGCGGATGTTCTCAGGAGCGCTTGGCTAGCGCCCCAAGTCGATCCCGCCAGCTTCCTCAGAAGACTATTCCGCTTCTCTATCTTCCGGGCAACCCCTTCGAGATGAACCCGATAGGTAAGGCTGCGATCCAGCGTCACCCCTAGGTATTTTGGACGCGGCTCATATGGGAGTGGCTGGTCCCCGACTAGGACATTCAGTTTACGGGTGTGCCAACCACTGCATAAGTGAAATGCAGTGGCCACGGTTTTTGAAGTGTTCATCTTCAGGTACCACTTGTCAAAGTAGGATTTGAGTCTGGTGACGTCCTCGCTGAGTACGCTCTCGAGACGGGTCCACACTTTACTCTGAGTAACGAGTGCCCAGTCGTCTGCGTATCCCAGCCTCAGGGAGGAAGTGTTCGGCATATCGCTAATGTAAACGTTAAACAACATTGGCGCAAGTACCGACCCCTGAGGGACCCCATTCTTCAATTTCCTAACTTTGCTCGTGACGTCTCCCAGCGCGACGTGGAATTGCCTTTCCCCTAAGATCGAAGAGAACAACTTCAAGGTCTTTTTGCACCTTATGATTTTTGCAAGTTTGAGCATTAACCCATCGCACCAGACCGTATCGTACGCCGCTGATAGGTCTATAAACACAGCACCTGTTTGCTGTTTTCTCTCGAACCCGTGCTCAATATGCTCTGTAAGGGCAATGACCTGCTCCGTGGTGCACCTCCCTTCCCTGAAGCCTGCCTGCTCAGGTGGCAGGGCAGCGTCTAGGACCGGCCCCCATCGGTTTAATAGAACACGCTCCAACAGTTTGTAAAGACAGCTCAGCAGCGATATGGGTCTGTAACTGTCTGCCTCCTTCGCCGGCTTCCCTGGCTTCAGGATGGCAACTATCTTCGCATGCTTCCACACTTGTGGAAGCTTTCCGTTTGCAAGGATGTCAGACATTGCCTCTGCTAGCCAGGCCCGTGCCCTGGGGCCCAGATGCGTCACCATATCGGGATATACACCATCTATCCCAGCTGCTTTGCCGTTCTTCACTTCGCTAATGGCTGCACCCACTTCTCGGGGACTGAACGGGGCCGTCCAGTCCGACTCCTCCGCAGGTAGCGAGTCCAAAATCGTACGGTACGCCTTGCGGACACCGCGCTCAAAAGCCTGATTAGGGACCCGCTTGCTACGGTTCTTAATATTCTTGGCAATTGTGTCTGCCTCGCATTCCGTTGCAGCCTTCGCGAAATTCCGATCTGGGTCCAATTTCTTTATCAAACGCCAAGCGTGGCGGCTGGAGTGTGTAAAGTCGAGACTTTCCACGGTCTCCTGCCACCGTTGCTTCCTTCCCTCTGCCAGAGACTGGAGTAGTCTATCGGCTGTGTCCTGGGACTGGGTCTGCTGGTACTCTCGGTACAGCTCTTCCGACTCTGCTGTCCAGCAAGGGGTGTAGAATTTCCGTTTGCCCCGTGGAATAGAGCGTTGAGCGCTCTTAACCAGTAGCCTACTAAATCTGGTTATATTCTTGGACTTGGGAGGAATGGCAGGGCAGACCTGCTCGATATAGGAACTGAATTCCTCCCAGTCAGCCTTCCTGAAATTCCATCTGCAAAGTGGGAGAGACTGCACCCTCGGTATTGTCACCCCAGCTGTGACAAGAACCGGCCTGTGCTGGCTATGCGGAAAGTCCCCGAGGACTGTCCGCTTCACCTGCAACGGTTCACCGTTCGCGCCTTTCGTTACGAGGGTGAGGTCTGGAGTATACTCCTTCTTATGGCGGGTACCCCGGAAGGTACCCTTGGCTGTAGGATCGTACACTAGGTGTAGATCATTACAGTCCATCCATGAGCGGAGTTGTCTTCCTGCCTCATTGCAGTCTCGGTAGCCCCATTCGTGATGGTGGCTATTAAAGTCTCCCAGACAGATGGAAGGATGGCTGACCACCGGTACCGGTGGTGTAGTCCAAGTCGCTCTAGGTGGTTTGTATATATTATGCAAACACAGTCCACCTACTTCCACGGAAATTCGGTTCACCCCATTGCTGTCCGTTACGCTCTCAATGACCCTTACCTTCGATGGCTCTTTAGCGTAAACGCTAACCCCTCCTTTGAGCCTCGAGGTGTCCTCGCGTTGGACCACCGTATAGCCTGGGATCTGGAATCGGGAAGATTGCGCGCCTGAATAAAGGTGGGTCTCCTGTAAAAGGAGGATATCAATGCAATGAACGGCCAATAGCTTTGATAAAAGCTCATTTTTTGCCATACTCTGGCTCTCGACGTTCAGGGACAATATACGCGTCAGCTCGCCATCCCCGCCGTCGCATTTTCCGATCGGCAGGCCGCGAATCGATTGATGCATGGGACGTTTGCTTTTTTCTCGGACGTGCCGACGACCCTGGCGACACGAACGCGGTATTATTTGGCTAGGCGGCAGACCGCTTCGCCATTGACGGGACTGATTGGGACTCGACATAAGGACAATAGTGTGGCGCCCGGGATAGGGCTGCTATTCGGGCACCGGGTTTGGATCAAATTTAGTCACACACCGGGGCGAGCAGCTCATGTGGCTCGTTGGCTCGATACCCGGGATGGTCTCGTGACGGTCGACCGGGATTTACACCTTTGCCCTCCCGTGTGCCTCAAGCCCCCTCACCAACTGCAAGGTAAAGATCCACGAGGGGGGCCTTGTGGCGGATGCGCATATTGCACCC
Source organism: Berghia stephanieae (assembly GCF_034508935.2). Lineage (NCBI taxonomy): Eukaryota > Metazoa > Mollusca > Gastropoda > Nudibranchia > Aeolidiidae > Berghia > Berghia stephanieae. Next base: position 26,249,297 of record NC_088370.1, on the reverse strand, counting down.
GAACACAGGAGAGATGGGGAACCTTTGAATCAGAAGTAGACAACGTCGTCCCCCTCGGGTCCCCTGACACAATTGTCACTGGGTTGGATATTATAAACGAGGGCGGATGTAGGACACAGCTCAGAAGATTGGACGACACTGCCCGAATGACGTCAGGAAGGAACTGCACTATCCCCCTCTGGTCCCCTGACACAATTGTCACTGGGTCGAATATCATAAACGAGGGTGGACGCAAAGTGCGACAGATCAGAGGATCGAACAACTCTACCCGGACGACGTCAGGAGTGAGCTGTGCTGTCCCCCTCAGGTCCCCTGACACAATTGTCAATGGGTTGAATATTACAATGAGGGTGGACACAAAATACAAGTCGTAAGACAAGACGACTCGACACAAGTTGGCCTTGACAACATTGACATGGAGGATGTCAGGAAGCTGCAGTCGGATGATCATCACATGACCCACCTGCTATTATGGTTGAAATTAGGAGCAGACCCAGAGATGTCGGACTTGATGCTGTCCGGCCAGGAGGAAAAGTTCTACTGGGTGCACCGCAACCTGTTCTTCCTGATCGATGGAGCCTTATACAGAAGAGACGAAGGCCCACGATACCTCCTTGTCATACCTACGCCTTTAACAAATTGATGTTAGGAAGGGAATTGAGCGCACCGGTGGAATTGGTTATACCAGGGAAACGTACAAACCCACAGTCTCCTGAAGATTATGTCAACTCTCTACAGCAGGGGTTAGAGATAGCCCATGAGACTGCGAGAACCACCCTCCGAACTGAGCTCAAGAGGACGAAGAGGGACTACGACATCAAAGCCCACGTCCATTCCTTCAAGAGGGGACAGGCGGTTTATTACCTGGATAAATCGAGTGTGAAAGGAAAGTCCAGTAAGCTGAAACCTGTATGGACTGGACCAGCCATCATCTCCACGGTCCTGATCCCCGCCACATACATTGTCAAATTTAGGAACCCGGGGCGTAACCCGGAGCACGCGATTCAGAATCGCAGGCAACCCTGGAGAAATTCCCGTAGACGCTCGAGGACACCTCCAATCACCTCGAGACTTGGGAATAGATCCCGGACCTCCCCCGTCGCCTCTAACTCTAACCAGGAACGGAGGCCCCGTGACCGTAGGAGACGGTCCCGCTCGCCCCGTCGGGCCCACAGAATGAGTACCCCGGCCCGACGGAGCCGCGATCGGCCTCCCAGCAGGCATAGGAGGGAGGACCAAGAGCAAGCCAACCGCCGAGACAGATCTCGCCGCTGCCGGGGGGACTTCCGCAGCCTGCGGAATCAGCTTAAGAGGGCCAGGCAGGAGCTGGCCTCCCTCCGGACCGAGGCGGCTGAGGTCACCCGTCTCCGGGAGGAAAATAAAAGAATGAAGGAGAGAGAGCCCTCGATGGAGCTGTCCCTCCACAGCTCTGTCTTAGACAGCTAGGTGCTAGGGCGAGCAACCGTGTAAATAGATTTATTTTTGCCCCAGCCCCAGGAAAGGGCTTTCCTTTTATTTCAGCCCTAGGTAAGGGCCTTCTTTTTTTTGTTCAGCCCTAGGTAAGGGCCTTCCTTATTTTATTTTACCCCCCTTTTTTGTTGCTACGCCCTAGGTAAGGGCTCTTCTCCTTTAGTTCACTGTAATACCGAGAGCTCCAGAAAGGTGCAGGTGAGTACCCCACATCCAGCCACCCTGCCCTTTTTGAGGGGGGAGCAGTGTAGGGATCTCTAGCCGTAAACAATCGTACGGCTAGTGACCTTGGCAATGGTCATTCCTACTTCCGCTCTGCCTCGTCCCGAGCTGACCCGGCTCATATAAAGCCGAGTGGACCTCTCGATAGGACACTACACTTACCTACAGACTACCTACTGCACACTTCAAGCTCTACACTAAACTATCTACCATACCATATCTGTTGCGACCATACCTATCTACCATTACGACTAACTAGATTCAGGGTAAGCCATATTTTTATACTAACTATAACTTTGTCTATTTGATATATATTTTTAACTCAGTAATTCCGTGATTCACCGGCCATCTGGACCCATCCTAGCCATGGAGTCCTACAGCCAGAATACCGAGTTCTGGCAATCACGGTAGTTACTACAAAGTGGCAATTCGGTCTCGAGTCTGGGCATTGGTTAAGGAGCGAGGTCCCTGCCGCCATCTTGCTTTGTTTACAAGAGACAATGGCCAGATGGTCTATAGTGTTCCAAAACTCAAAATACTTTCATGCAACCAAAAATGTTTAGTAACCAAATTTTAAACGTGCCATTTTGATGATTAAAAAAAATTAATTAATTAATTTTAAAAAGATAAAAAATAATAATAATAATAATTTTAAAAATCTTAACTTACCTTAGCCCGATGCTACCAGTGTTCCAGATGAAGAAGGTTGTCAATTTTTTAATTTTTTTTTTTTTTTTTTTTTATCTTTCCTTTAAACCCAATACTAGTGTGACGGATGAAAGAGAACATTGTCCAAAAAAAAAAATGTTTTTAATAAAGAGAGATAGAGAGAGTCTCATTTTGCCAAGGTGGTGCTATTATTATTATTATTATTATTATTATTATTATTATTATTAGTAGTAGTAGTAGTAATAGTGGTGTAATAATAATATTATTAATAATAATAATAATAATAATAATAATAATAATAATAATAAATAATAGTATTAATAATAATAATGATAATAATAATAAAAACTGCTCATAATTATAATAATAGTGACACTATGATTATTGTTGTTGTTTGTTTTTGTTGATATTAATGTCATTATTATTAATGGAATGATTATTTTTGTTGTCAGATTTGTAAATTACTGAGTACATCCACCTCTTGGTGTTCAGCCCAAAATCAGGCCAAATCCCTCCTGGAAACGGGACAACACAATGGAATTAGGACAATTTGTCTTAATGATCCCAGAAAACGGTAACTTTAAAGCCTTAATTTCCATACCCTAATACAACCCCCCCCCCCCCCCAAAAAAAACAAAAAAAACAAAACAACCCCCCCCCCCCCCCCCCCAAAAAACAACATATCTAGCCAAAAATAATTGGAAAGACAGATCATTTTGAAAAAACCGATAAAAATGAATTAATTAAGATAAAAACCAAGAAACGAAGAAGAGATGATAAATGATAAAGATACTTCTAGGGTGGGGTTGGGGGATTGGGTGGTGGTTACAGAGTTTTAGACACAGTTGGATTCAATCCAAGGACTTACAGGCTTGAAGAAGATTGTCATAATACCAAGAGGCTGTGCTTCATAGAACATTTCTATTTTTATAAATATCAAGTGTTGTTTTAAATATTTAGCTTCCTGCTTTGTTACCAAATCAACCTTTAATCTCAATTTAAAAGTTTATCTACATATATATATATATATATATATATATATATATATATATATATATATATATATATATATATATATATATATATATATATATATTATAATGGACTCAATGACCCATCATGCTGATTTCGTTCTATGTCAGAATGAACTGAATGAAGATAATGCTCAGAATCGTGGAATTTTGGCTTTTTGAAGTTCAACACACCTTCGTGAAATCCCAGGTTTGAGGATCGATATTTGAAGGACTCTCTCCACCCCTCTTCAAGAACTGCGAGAAATCTCAACGTTTTTAAGAATTGTGTTGATAGGGAGTTAGATCACTTTGTTTGAATTCGAGTAATTTATGTTTGTTTTATAATTGATATCCTGTACTTTATGACTTACTTATGCCTATATAAGTTTTTGATCACTGTGATAGGTCACCAAAGGCCACAGTATTGGCCTAATTTAGCTCTTATTAGGTATTGCATTGTATTTTAATACGTTGGAGCTGGGTGACTGAAGTTTATCCCCATAATAAGTCTGTACCTCCCCTGAGCAGTGGATTTGGCATGCTCAGATAGCACCCTTTTTGGCTTCTTTGAAAGCGTGCTAGAATCCAGCAAGTACTGTACCATTTTGAGAGGATTGGTCACATATTGTATAGGATGTACAAAAATAAATGCATCCGCCACATTAAAGATGATTGTAAACATGGAATTTAATAAATTTCACGATTTTATAAGTGTGAAAATAATTATTTAAACATTTTAAATAATAATTGCATTTTATTAAATCCCAGGCTTGCAATTTTTTCAATTTGTATACATTTTTTTTGGGACACCCTGTATTATTATTATAACATAGCATTTTTTTTTTTTAAATTCAGGATCCAACTGATATTATTTTTTAAAGGTTATTGTTTGTCTCCCCCTCACACAGAAATGCCTTGTCCCTTGCTATGCTTACCTCCCTCCACAATGAACTCACCCGTGACCCAGACGACCTCCGGGTCATCATCCTTAAAGCCAATGGTCCTGTCTTCAGTGCCGGCCATGATTTAAAAGAACTGGTCAGTAATGCTGTGATGATAAAATGTCATGTTCTTGTCGAATGTCACATAATGTAAATGTTACTGCTTGAAGCTCGAAGAAATAAATAACAATGTGAAATTGAATGTAAGCTTCCATTTAATATACAAAAATGGACGTTTCGGGTTTCCCATTTATCAACAAAACAGGATGAATGAAACACTACAGACGAATGAGATAATGTGGTAGAGGCATTGTTAATATGAATAAACATTGGTTTTTGTTTATTCATCTTAACAACGCCATTGCCACATATATTTTTCATCTGTAGTGTTTAATTCATCCTGCTTTATTGATAAAAGGGAAACCTAAAACGTCCATTTTATCTGTTTTCGTAGATTAAATTGAAGCTTACATTCAATTTCACATTGTTATTTATGTCACATAAAGACAAAAGTCATAAGTCAATGGGAAGGACAGCAAATCGTGTTGATTTAAGGATGTTTGAGTTGCGAGGGATGGGGTTGTTGAAACATTTATTCGAAAACAAAAGGATATATATGTACGGCTATGTGGTCTTGTGGTATGAGACCCGCTTTCGGATCGGAAGGTCCTGGGTTTGAACCTCGCTTAGCGCATAGTCCAGTCCTTGAAAAAGACTTTATTCACATTCTATCACCGTACTCAGGTGTAAAATGAGTACCTGGTCCTTAACAGCATTGTCTCTGTTGGAAAAAAAAAAATTGGAATATCGCCTAACAGGCATCATGTCTTGTTCTCATGTTACGTGTTGCTGTTGGTCAGGGACCCTTTGTAAAGCGCTTTGAGCATGTTTAGTGGATACTGTATAAAAGCTCAAGTTTTTGGGGGTTTTTATATATATAGATATCACATGTCACTAGATGCACAAATTAGCAACTGAAGGCATATATGGGCTTGATTAAAACATTGTTGTAATGGAGACTAATTTGCGATGGTTTGAGAGTATTTCCATTACAACTATAAGCCCATCACAATTTGGGTTACCAGATCTGAAAAGAAGTACATGTCGACATGATATGAATATTTTTAAACGACCCAAATAACTAAAACTGAAACATGGTGAGCATTATTTTTTATCAGTTTATTATAATACATATGATGATATATGAATATTTACAAAAGCAGTAGATAAGACTACATATGCCTCGTTGTTCATCGCAGGCGTTCAATAACAATATTCAGTTTTAAAAGATAACTGAGAAAATTTGCAAATCAAATATATACTAATTTCTTTTTAATTATTATTTTTTTTAATTTCTCAGAAGTAATATAGTTGTCAAACTTTTTTTTTCTCTAAAAATAAAAATTACTTTTGTTCATTGATTGTCCATTCGACAGACTCCTGCGACAGGTAGAGAATACCACGAGAAAGTATTTTCATCTTGTACTGCTGTCATGAACCTTGTACAGGTATAACTGTGATAATCCTCCAAAAATATTATTATTATTATTATTATTATTATTATTATTATTATTATTATTATTATTATTATTATTATTATTATTATTATTATTATTATTATTATTATTATATATATTATTATTAATTATTATTATTATTATTATTATTATTATATATATATTATTATTATTATTATATGTATATTATTATTATTATTATTATTATTATTGTCATTATTATTGTTATTATTGATATTATTACAGTGCAACCTCTGGATAACGACAACCCCTGGATAGCGACATTGACCTCTGGTCCCGATTTTTTTGCTTTATGTTCTTAGTAATAAAACCCCCCAAATAGCAATGTTAACATACATTTTAGTAAAACCCCTGTTTAGCGACATCGTTTTCACAATAATAGGCAGTTGGTACCGATGCTTGGTAACCGACCATTGTCATCTCGTAGTCTTAACTTACAAAAAACGCCTCCCCCTTCCAATGAGATCGCTTTGTTACTGACCAATCAGAACACATGTTTACTACACTGCATGGAACTAGCACTTGTTCATATGGAACCACAGAAAAAGAATTTTATCAGTGGATAGAACTCTCAAGGGTCCATTAGCTTTCCATGTTAGCTACCCGTCTGAGGTCAGTGGAGGTGAACTGATATCAAGCAATGCCGTGTCCAATTGGGGCTATTATGGATATTTATGGTCTTATTGTATGTTGGAGTAGTGGAGAAAACAATATCAACCTCTTCACTTATTCTTTTCATTTGAAACATCAGTTGTTTCTCTAAAATCACCAGTCCAAATTTTATCTTATTGTGGCTAATACTAGGTTTGTTTGTTTTTTGTTTTTAATATCCCAAGATGTAGATCTACTAACGTTTAAGTGCTTGTGAATTTTGATGCACTTAAATAAAATTTTTGGTATTCAAAACTTATCAAACGTATTATTGCATGGATTTGACTTGAATTAAAACCAAAAACTAAATGTGTGTATCTGTGTTCTTGTATGGTATTATGTTGGCACTTGGTTTTTATTATTTACTTTTAGGTTCGTCGAATGGCATTCTGTTTACGATCAAAACAATGACAATACACATTGGAGAGTGAAAGCGTAACTGTTATACCCTTTGTTAACAGGAGAAATACACACTCTAACCTTTTTGAGATGTGATTTCTCTCAGACACTGTTATCATGGGTCTCCACATGCCCCCTTTTGCCGCCATCTTGAAAACCCCAGAATAACGACACCCCTGGATATAACGACATAATTTTCCGGTCCCGGGGTTGCACTGTATTATTATTATTATTATTATTATTATTATTATTATTATTATTATTATTATTATTATTATTATTATTATTATTATTATTATTATTATTATTATTATTATTATTATTATTATTATTGTTATAATTACTTCGCAATTAAGATGTTGGTTGTCGAGTAAATAATGTTGAGTATCAAGCTACAGTCCAGTCCAGATAATTCGAAATCTGATTAACCAAATTTCTTTTAAATCGAAGAAAATACGATGTAATGAATTATTTTCTTCTTTTTCTATATAAAATATTCATGGTTAATTCGAATTCGAACAGTCTTTATTCTCTTTCTTCGAAGTGCAAGTGCTTGCCCATCACTAAAAAAAAAAACTCTGGAAGGTCATAACGAACTGCCTGTTCTCCGTATCCACCCGCATTTTAATGACTGAGCTGACTAATAATAATAATAATAACTAGACCCCTGAGGCATGTAATGGCGTGTTGTTCCCTCTCCATCCCACCCGCCCTCTCTCTTCTTTCTCCAAATTGACCAGCTGTCTCGCGTCATCCCTCTCTCCTTCTCGCGCTCTCATCACTAAGACTAACTTGTGGTCTGCTGGCCGCTGGCTAACAAAGGGGGTTGGTTATAAATAGATCTAACACACAGTGATAACCACAAGCTGACTTATACACGGCACGAACAATCATAGGCCACACCCCACTCCACGCGTTTCTCTTTCTCTTCTGTGCTGTCTTTCTTTATTGATCGATGGATCTAGATCTAGAAGTAGAGGGCCTACACAGCATGCAGTGTTAACTACTACTCTGTGCTATTGTGGAGTGTAGAGTAATATAACCCTGATACCTGGAGTCAGGTTTAGTTATTTCCCTTGTTTGGAGACAAATCGAATTCTGATAAATAGAAGTCATTTGCTTTTCCCACCCAATTCGAATTATCAGGACTGCACTGTATATGGTGTTAAGCAGCATTTTTCATTTTAATTCTGGTCAGAATTATTACTTTGTTGTCATCCAAATTAAGACTACATCTTTTCTTGCAATAATATTTATCAACAAAAGTATTTTAATAACTCAAACATCCCTGATGAAAAATCTCGATTTCACCCAGAATTGATCTTGGTCCCTTTGCATGTGAAGCAAGTGCTCTACCATCTGCTATATGGTCTAGTGGTATGACACTCACTTTTGGATCGGAAGGTCCTGGGTTCAAGTCTCGCTCTTCGCATAGTTGAGTCCTTGGAAAAGGCTCTTTACTCACATTCTCTCACCATACTTAGGTGAAAAATGAGTACCTGGCCATTAACAGCCTTGTCTCTGTTGGAAAAAAAATTAATGTCACCTAATATCGTTCTACATGTTACATGTTGCTGTTGGCTAGGGACCCTTTTTAAAGTGCTTTGAGCATGGTTAGTGGATATATTGCGCTATATAAAAGCTCAAGTTTTTTATTGTTTTTATTCTACTATTGGGACTCCCAATATCATACATATCAGTAAACTAGAGCTTTTATATAGGGCAATATCCACTAAATGTGCTCAAAGCGCTTTTCAAGGGCTCCCTGACCAACAGCAACATGTTACATGTAGAACGAGACATAACGCCTGTTCGGCGATATTACAATTTTGTTCTGACAGAGACAACACTGTAAGTGGCTAGGTACTCATTTTATACCTGAGTACAATGAGAGAATGTGAGTAAAGAGCCTTTTCCAAGGACTCAACTATGTGGCGAGCGAGGCTCGAACCCAGGACCTTCCGATCCGAAAGCGAGTGTCATACCACAAGACCACATAGCCGGATATCAGTAATGTATAAATCCTGATTATTTTTCTTCCTCAGGACCTTCCAGTTCCAGTGATAGCACAGGTCAATGGTAAAGTGTCGTCCAATAACCAAAAAAGTGTTGAACAAAAATCAATTGAACAGCTTTACAAATGAACAAAATACATAACACATAACATTTCGGACTCAAAACCTTTCCTCAGACAATAGAAAAAACAGTCAAAAATATTACACCCATCTGCGCAGTATTGTTAGATACCATTGCCTGGGTATTCCATTCCATGAAGGATTATAGATAAATTATCAAACAAACAACCTCTGAGGTCAACAGGAATCACCTATGTTGTCCGAGGGGAGGAAATTGGGGCTTAATAATCTTGCCCAAGAAAAAAAAGGAGAAATTACGAGAAACAAGGTGCAAACGTGTTACCTTCGGAGTCACAGTGCAATGTCTGAACCACGGGTCCAAAAATAAATGAACAAAAAAAAGCAAACCGAATACTTTGGGCTCAAAACCCTTCTACAGCCAATAACAAAAACAATAACATTATTAATACATTATTTAAATTCCAGATAGGCAGCAGAAAAGTATTTGGCATGTCGTGTTGGCTTTTATGATCTTAAAATGTCTGCGTGGAATTTAAGTGATGTATAAATGTTTTTATTGTTTGTTTTTTGGGGGTTTTTTTTGTTTGTTTTTTTTTTGTTATTGGGTTTTGAGCCTGATACGTGTCGTAATTGGTAATTTGTTCAATTTTAAAGCTTGTTATATTCTTTCTCTTTTTTTTTTCATTACATTTTACAGTACTAGATAGACGTTTTTTTTATATCTCACATTATTTAACTTAAGCTGAAAATCACTGGTCATCCCACCTAACCCGATACCATTTGTGATGACTGGTCACAGATTGTCACTAAAAATAATTATTTGCATGTCAATAAACTGTATCTGTTCTTTTCATAAATGCACAAAGTGATTTAGCTTAATATTCATAATTATAGAGTTAAAATTAAATAAAATAAATAAGATATGAACATTCATACCTTTTTTTAAAAACTGACCATTTATATATAGCGCAATATCCACTAAACATGCTCAAAGTACTTTACAAATGATCCTTAGTCAACAGCAAAACTTAACATTATTCTCTAAGTAGGCAATAAGATAACAAATGTCTATTGCATTTTTTTAAACACCCCAAAAAACGTAGAGAACAGTGGGGGGCTGCCTGAAGCCTGGGGTCGTGAAAATAAGAAAGAGTGATAAATGGAGAGCGTAAAATCCCGAATCTCTCCATATTAGAATAAAAATCCAAATCGAATCAAAATCCACAGGAATGTAAGAGAATAGCTTGAAAGAATCACAGAGCTTGTGAAAAGCGGCTTGTCAACGCTGAACCTTGCACCCAGGATCAATCTCAGTCCCTTTGCGCGTGAAGCTCTACTAACCGAGCTATTGGGACCCCCAGTGGACATTGAGCTATATAAAAAAGTGCTCCTTTAGAGCCTTGGGGTCTATTGAGCATGAAACAGACAACAGCAATTGCTTGCTACCTTCTGGATAGGATACTAGTATTTTTCATTGCAAAGTACTTTCTACCAGATCTAACAGACCCAGCTACCCAATCACGGATATGTAGACTGGGGGGGGGGGGGGGGGGGGTCAGCAAAAAAATATATCAACTTTACCCAGGATCAATCTCTGTCCCATTGCATGTGAAGTGAGTGCTCTACCAACTGAGATTGGGAAACAACTCCGGACCCCAAAGCTATATTAATATAAATGTTCGAGTTAAAAAATTTTTTTTTTATTTTACTGGATTGTGTGTTTGAATGTGACGTCTGACCGACCACCTGTTCCAATTCATCAGGTCTGGCAACGGCTGCTGGATGTCAACTTGTGGCAACCTGTGACATTGCAGTCGCATCGGAAAGCTCCAAATTTGCCACCCCAGGGTAAGACCACGACAGTTCCCTCTCATCTTAACCCCCTACCTCCACCTTTCCTCCCCATCTTCCTTACGCTCCCTTTCTCCTTTATAAATAATGTCTACTACATACATGCCGAATCTTACGGATTATTCGTAATTTTATGAATTTTAGACAAATTTCATGGCCAAATACTAAATTTTATGGGAAATTACGAATTTTTAATTCTTAGTAATACTTAATAATAATAATAAGAAGAAGAAGAACTACTACTACTACTATTACTATTACGACTATAATAATGATAATAATAATATTGTGGTTGTTCATACACAATTTCAGAAATTACGAATTTCCTTGTCAAATTACTAAAAATTGACATAAAAATTACTAAATTTGAAGTTTTCAATTTGGCATGTCTGCTACTATGGAGTGTTTTAGAAAATTTTTCATTAGATTTACAAAAAGCAACTTTTCTTTTCTTTACTATGCTTTGAATTAGATATCTAGAAAATTGTATAGTAGTCCTTCAGAGCCATCAGGTCACGGAGCCGGAGCTTATCCCAGTTGCTATAGCATGAAACGGACAATAGCAATTGAATGTTGCCCTTGGGATAGGACATGCTTAGTTTTCAGTAAGTGATATCAATCAGACTAAGGTTTAAGATTTGTGTATTGGTACATTGTATGTGGCTCGTGGATGTTGTGAGTATTTTACCTAAGGGCATAGCATCAAAAAGTTTTCTCTACAGCAAATTCAAATTCAGGACATTTTCATTTTTCTCCCATCCACCCACACAGCGTGAATGTTGGTCTATTCTGCACCACCCCTGGGGTTGCAGTAGGACGGGCCGTGCCTAGGAAAGTAGCCATGGAAATGTTGTTCACAGGACATCCCATTTCTGCTCAAGGTAAGATAAAGAAGGATGGGCAAAATCAAATCAATTGTATTCAGTCACTTTAATGTCTTTATCAGTTTATTTAGTAGATTTTGAGAGAAAAAAATATTACGGTTAAATAGGATTCAATAGTCTAATGTCACATTCACCCAGCAACCAGCAGTTTGGTTCTAAACAAAGAAAATCGATTCTTTTTATTCTTCATGTTGGCTAGAACTTTTTCACATGTCATGTGATTAGAATCTATAAAAGTCAAAAAATGATCAGATTTATGATATTTTTCTCCTCTGGATAATGGCATCCGCCATTGTTCCGATAGTTAAGAACCAGTTACTGTGCGTCATTACAAGGGAAGTGACGTCACGACTGTTGAACCCTATTCGCATAAAATCAATGCTCTTAAAGTCAACTTCTGCTAAACAAGTCAACACTATTTGCTGGTCCCAAATTTTATGTTTCTTTATCTAAGTGTGTTTCATTGATAATGGATAAAGTCAACCCTGCTTAAAGTCAACGATTATTCCTGGTCTGGTCGTTTTGACTTTATCAGGATTCCACTGTAACTGTAACAAAAACGATGACGAGCTGCCTCAACAAACAGACACACTGTCTTCATGAATCGAATTCACAATTTCCAATAGAATTAAAGTCAAAATTATCAGAAATATGAAATTTTCGATTTTTGCAATGAATGAAATTATATATAAGAAAGAAAAAAAATGGAGCATATATAGATAGTATGCGTTTGGCTAAGAAGCTCACAACATTGCAAAAAACAATAACAAAGACCTGAGTGACGTCATCTTCGAACTATCTATATAACACAATATCCTCTGAATGTGCTCAAGGCACTTTACAGGGGGTCCTAAGCTAACAGCAACACTCAACATGTAAGACGAGACATGACGCCTGTTAGACATAATAGACTAGTGTAAAACAAGTTGACTATGAGCTGCTCAAAACAGGACTCAAACCCTGGATCTACCTAACGGAAAGAAAGTGAGTGTCATACCGCTAGACCACATAGCCATACAATTCATTCTCAATAAAATATATATATATGATCAACCAATCTGACAACTCTTTTCAACTGAGGAAGTGAATGACCTAAATAACCTGTCTATAAATATACCAGTTTATCCCATTTAGCTCAACACACGCTCAGAAAATGAGTCAGAGTGTGCATATTATAATATATGAAATTGAACTGAATCCAGCCTTTTACCTTGGCCCTCACAACAACCCTCATCATCATCATCATCAAAGCTTGTCGCTCCAACACCGAACCCACTCCACAGCATCCGTGGAGCAGACTCTTAGGTCATGGTCAGTGCAGCTTGGGCCCATCCTGGCATTGTCTAAGAATGTGCTCCATCGTCTGCTCTGGGCATCCACATACAAGCTAGTCTCAGCCAGCCCCCACTTTTTCATGCTTCCAACTGTTCTCCCAATTTTTGCCCGTGCTCTGTTTATTGTTACCCATTCATTCCTGGGGAGCTGAGTTTCATAGGGCAGTTCTTCTCTCGGATCTTCCAACTGCTTCATTTGCATGATTATCCCACTCCCTTCTCTCCATGTGGAAAGTCTGTATACAGCTGCATGATCAGGGTTGATGCTTTCTTCCGTCATGAAGCTCTTTCTTGACTTCAGTCTAGGTACTTGCCTCATCTGTCTGGATTTTAAGTAGAAATAGTAGTCCTTCAGAGCCACAAGGCCCATCAGTTTCTATAGTGTGAAAAAGACAATAGCAGTTGCTTGCTACCCTTTGGATACGATGCTAGTCTATCGCAGTCTGGATTTTATGTGATGTATTTATGAGTTTTTATTGTTATTGTTATCAGCTGAAACATTCCATGCTTGGTATCTTGTTCTTTTTTGAAGCTGTTATATTCAATTTTTTTTTTAAAATGATTTAATTCCTCATGTCTGTACATTGTTATAATTTGTTGTTGCAACTCGTAGATTTTATGTGTTTGGACATTTTTTTCTTTTTCTTTTCAGATGCTTTGCTACATGGTTTGGTTAGTAAAGTTGTCCCTGGTGACCAAGTGGAAGAAGTGGTATGCGATAAAAAAAAAAGTGATATATTATCCCAATATATTATTATTGCCCCAATAGCTCAGTAGATGGAGCACACACACCTTTTAAACAAATTGATTCGTATTGATTCTGTAACCAGTCAAAGTTTGTTTTTTTTTCTTTGACCCCTTCCTCCCCAACCCCACCCCTGATCATCCAACAGTGATTGGGTTACTATCTGACGGGCAGAAAGTACTTTGTGATAGATTAGCGTCCTATCAAAGGGTAATAAGCAATTACCCCTGTGTATTTACAACTACAGAAACTCTGCCTCCATGGGTCTTATGACTTTAAGTGACTACCTTTTTATCCCTCAATGGACTCCTATTCAACTGTGACAATGTATCTCCCATGAGATTGACTTGGATATCCTTGATTTGATGGGGTTTTTTTCTTCAATTTCAAACATGAAAATTATCAGAGAAAACTCATGTACATACAAACGCACACAAACATATGAACATGTATATACACATGCACATACACATACATACTTAAATTGGAATTTACAGATAGCTTCTAACTTTTTTTTACTTTTAATCGAGCTAGTTTGGGATTTGTTTTTTTTTTTTTGTTGTTTTTTTGGGGGGTTTTTTGTTGGGGGGAGGGTGAGGTGACTTCGTTATATAGTTGTTTCTTTCTCTTTCTCTTTTTTTTTTTTTTTGCCTTTATCAACTTATTACTATAAATAATAACAACTTTTTTAAACACTAGGGAAAACAGTGGAATCCACATAGAGTCAACACTCTTTAAGTGAACTTCTGTTTAAAGTCAACATCTTCTGTTGGCTCCAAATTTTCTGTTTGTTATCTGTTAGAACAATTAACCCTCTCCTTACCAACTATAGGAAAATCATCACATTCGTTATGATACAACCAACATTTTTCTTATTCAAATTTCTTTTGTACATCATAAATTTTAAAGAAAATGAACATTGTGTTGTAGAGCATGTTTTGCTAAAGAAATTATGTATGGCAAGAATTTTACCGCTGTTATGTCTGAGTGATAAAAATCTATTTTTGTGTTAGTTGGGTGTAAAGTGTTGGGGAAAATCCTGAAAATGGCTGGTAAGGATAGGGTTAAACAAAAAAGATCGATTTGACTGGTCACCATATAAATGGACCTTCGGCTTAACTTTCAGACAATGAACATAGCAGAAAGAATTTGTGAAGTCAGCAAAGAGGTGGTAGCTCTCGGCAAGGCATCTTTTTACGCTCAGATGGCCCTGGAGAAGAAAAGTGCTTACAGGTATTTCAATATCTTATAACACATGCTCTTTATTCTCCACCTTTCCTCTATCCTCTTCATCAACATTTTATCCATAATCATCGTCATCATCATTATCATCATCATCATCATCATCATCATTATCATCTTCATTGTTGTTTTCATTGACATCTTCATCAGCATTTTATCATCATCTTTTCAACAGTTTATCATCATCAGCATCATCATCATCATCATCATCATCATCATCATCAATAACAACAACATCAACATTAATATCATCGTCATTTTTAGACTTCATATTCACTTGCTAAAATTTACTCTTGTCCACTCCAGTGTGTAAGAATATCTTTATGAAAATAGTGATGACGCATTTCCTTCTGTTTTTTTGGGGGTTTTTTTTGCCATCTGGTTCCATCTCCCACACAAAAACTGTTTTGACACGAGGGGTTGCAAATGAGCAATTTTATTTCTTCCATTTTCAGATTTGCAGAGAGAGTAATGGCTGACAATTTATCCTTACACGACGGAGTCGAGGGAATCCAGGCATTCATCGACAAACGGAAACCGGCATGGAAAGATTGATGATGGTTGAAATTGTATATTAGAGTGTAGCACGTATTCCTTGTCCTTGCTCGGACAGACAAAATATTTCAGACGAGAAATCTGTGAAAACAGAGGAATGCGTGAGATGTGTGCAAAGAAAATAGAGAAATTTAGACATTTCAGATAGAGAAATTTAGACATTTCAGATATTAGAATCAGTATGAAGAATCTGTGATAATGAGGAATAAGAGGATGAAGAGTGTGCACGACACTGCACTGTTGTTGTTGTGTTTTTAAAATAGTACTTGGAATGGAATGACATGCAAATTTGTTTGGTTGTTGGATTTTTAAAAGATAAAATGGTGATAAAACTTTGTGTAAAGCAATGAATGTTTTGGGCACAAACACATATTCAGCCAACAATTAATAAGATTATAAGATTATCATATGGTGATATAAGTATTAGTTAACCCTTTTTTTGCGGGTGGTTGGATGGGAGCATCACCCTTGAATCATATACCTATGATGTTCGCATGGGTGTACGATCCGATAGTGATGTCGTTTCTTCTTCTCTTTACTAGCCTATCCTGCTTCTTTGGTTTGTGATTGTATTTTTGACAGGGGATATTTTTTTTTTCTGTAAATCTTCTGCCTGTTTGTTCTTGGTTATTTATAATTTAGCTTATGATATCTTTAGGTTATGATTTTGATTTACATTGTACTATTTTTGTTAGATTGCTTGTTTTTTTGTTTCAGCGGTCTCTCATATAACCTCAATTGTGTTGGAAGAGACCTAAAGCAACAAACAAACAAAAAATAACCCTTTTTTTTTTGGATGGGGGGGGGGGGGGGGGGGGGGGGGGGGGGGGGGGGGGGGGGTATTGATGATGATAATGATGATGATGAAGATAATCGTAAAGATGATGATGACGATGATAATCATGATGATGATACTTATTATTATTGTCATCATAATCATCATCATCATTATTGTTATTATTATTATTATTATTATTATTATTATTATTATTATTGTTGTTGTTGTTGTTGTTGTTGTTGTTGTTGTTGTTGTTGTTGTTGTTGTTGTTGTTGTTGCTTTTATTTTAGTGTTGTTGTTATTATTATCATTATCATTATTATTGCTATTACAAATTCAGAATGAACGTGATTAGATGTTGCCTTGACTGCTTGTGGAATGGGTTTATCTGTTCAACAATTTACATTATTGTTATATTAATCAGAGTTTGTGTAACCAGTTATCCAACATTGAGTGTGATAATCTGCTACACGTTTCAATGTTGTTTTAAAAAAATATAATGCCATAATGTAAAATATATAAGTATTTTGACAATTTACAAATTGATTGACCGCCAATCTTTGCCTTTAATGGAAACTTTGCTCCTGTGAATTTGGGTCATTTTGAGTATTTTCAACTTTTATTTATTAATTTATTATTTATTTCACTTTATATACTGCATTAATTTACTGCAGTAATTTTTTGTTTGTTTTTTTTTTCAGTTTGTGCGGAGTTTGCAACTCTGTGTTACCAAGACCAATCTGGGTGGGGATCATGACCTCCCATAGCGGGCAGGGAGGTACATACTGTGTCTTCTATTCCCTTATGTCTGTTTTCCAACATGCTTTCTGTCTTTGTCTTGGAATGAGATTACTTGGTTTTGTCCTGGCCCTGGCCCGAGTCCTGGCTGGGAGGGAAACAGTCAAATGCATAGTTATTGTTTTGAGAGATGATATTTTTTTCCTTGTAAATCATCTCTTTGTAATGTATTATTGTTATTTTAATGTATAATGTAGGCATTTGAGTGTGTTCCTCTTTGTTGGATTTTGTGCTTGTGTCCGGATGAGACTTATAGGTGATCTCAAACTAAGTACATTGGTGGTATGCTCTTGGAATCTACATCTGATCCCTATTTGTTCCCAATTCCCCTTTGTCTTACTTTCTCTTGGGTGCTTTAATTGTAATTCTAGAACTCTTTACTATCCCATTTCTTCCTTTTTACTGGCGCTGATATAACCTAAATGTGTTGCAAGCGCCGTAAAACCCTTAAAAACAAACAATTACCAAGACCAATAACTCTCCCCAAATTGAATTTCAAATAGAAGTTTAAGTGTCCTGTAAAAATTCTAGTGGTATGACACTCGCTTTCAGATCGGAAGGTTCTGGGTTTGAGCCTCGCTCAGTGCATAGTTGAGTCCTTGGAAAAGGCTCTTTACTCACATTATCTCACTGTACTCAGCTGAAAATGAGTACCTGGTCATTAAAAACGTTGTCTTTGTCGTTAAAAAAATTGTAATATCGCCTAACAGGCGTCATGTCTCGTTCTACGTGTTACATCTTGCTGTTGGTCAGCAACCCTTTTTAATGTGCTTTGAGCAATATTACTGGTTATGACGTCATATAAGAGCTCAATTTTTTTTTTAAGTTTAGAGAGCTCAACTGGCAGTTGCTGCATGGTAGCTGCTTTCAACTGGAAGGCTTTGTATAGAGTGTGGCTATGTGGGTATGACCGTAGCCATCGTTAACATATAGCCTGAGACTAGAACCCTCTAGGACTGGCAGTTTGACGTCATTTTTTAAGTTTGTGTAGCGTCTAGTGAGTTGTCGTTAGTAGAGCTCATGGAAACAAGTTATTTCATTGGTTGAACTATTGAATACAACTCACTATTTGTTTTCTTTTGTGGCAAAATACTTGTATTTTGACGTCATTTTTTGGTCAGTTTACGATGGCTATGGTATGACACTTGCCTTTGGACCAGAACGTCCAGGGTTTTAGTCCTGCTCTCGGTGGTGCATAGTTGAGTCCTTAGAAAAGGCTCTCGAATCACATTCTGTCACTGTACTCGGATGTAAAATTAGGTAAAAACCTGTTGTAACAACAGACAGGGCCTACAGGGTATAACGTAACTATGCCCCTTATTTTCCTTGTTAATAGAAGTGATTTTTCCTATCAAAGGAAAGGCGAAATACTGAATTAACTCTTATTGGTCCAAACCCAAAGAGGCATATGTTACCCCATTTGATAGTCGTTTAATTGATTGCAATAAAAAGTCATTATCAAAACAACCTTATTCTATGTTAGCCGTTGTTTTATTTAAAATATAATATTATACCAAAAAAAAAACAAAAAAAAACTGCGGCCATGTGATCCAGTGGTATGGCACTCGCTTTCAGATCGGAAGGTCTTGGGTTCAAGCCTCGCACTTGGCATATGGTTGAGTGCTTGGAAAAGGCTCTTTACTCACATTCTCTCACCATACTCAAGTGTAAAATTAGTACCTGGCCGTTAACAGCGTTGTCTCTGTCTGGAAAAAAAATGTAATATAGCCTAACAGGCGTCATGTCCCTTCCTTAATATTAAATGTTGCTGTTGACCAGGGACTCCTTGTAAAGCGCTTTGAGCACGTTTAGTGGATATTGCGCTATATAAAAACTCAATAATAATAATAATATTATCACTTTCTCGTTTTGGGAATCCCAATAGCTCAGTTGTTAGAGCAGTTGCTTCACACGCAAAGATTCTGGTTCAATCCCGAGTCAAAACGAGATTTATTTTTTTCCTGACCCCCCCCCCCCCCCCCCCCTGTCCTTCCAGTAGAGATTGGGTAGTTGAGTCTGATAGCTATGGAGAAAAGTACTTTGCGATGACTAACTTCCCTCTATTCCCCACCTGCCTACTACTACAATAAAATTCGTAGGATTACGATATGTTGGCTCACATTTCAGAAATTCATGAGCACCTATCTCTGTGCGGCTATGTGGTCTTGTGGTATGACACTCGCTTTTGGATTGGAAGGTCTGGGTTCGAGCCTAGCTCAGCGCATAGTTGAGTCTTTGGATAAGGCTCTTTACTCACATTCTCTCATCGTACTCGGGTGTAAAATGAGTACCTGGCCGTTTACAGTGTTGTCTCTGTCTGAAAAATTTGAAACATCGCCTTACAAGCATCATGTCCCGTCCTAAATGTTTAATGTTGCTGTTGGCCAGGGACCCCTTGTAATTTTGTAAAGCGCTTTGAGCACATTTAGTGAATATTGCGCTCTATAAAAGCCCAATTTTTATTTTATCTCTAGGTCATCTTAACTTATTGAAAATGAAACATGATGTTAAACCTGGGTGGTCCTGATCTCCCATAGTTGGCAGGGAGGTACTTACTGTGTCTTCTATCCCCCTATATATGTTTTCCAACATGCTTTCTGTCTTTGTCTTGGAATGAGATTATCTACTTGGTTTTGTCGTGGCCCTGGCCGGAGACCTTGGCTGGGTAGAAAACAGTATTGTTATATCTTTGGGAGATGATTGTTTTTCATTGTAAATCACCTCTCTGTTATGTACTGTTATTTTTTTTTTTTAACATTGAATTTGTAAATATTTGAATGTGTTCCTCTTAGTGGGGACCTGTGCTTGTGTCTGGGTTAGACTTTTAGGTGATCTCAAACTAAGTACACAGGTAGAATGCTCTTGGAATCTACATCTCTTCCCTATTTGAACCATCTCCCCTTTGTCTTACTTTTTCAAGTCCTTTTAATTGTACATCTAAAATGTTTTTACCGTCCAGTTTCCATCCTTTTTACTGGCGCTGATATGACCTAAATGTGTTGCAAATGCTGTAAACCCCTTAAAAACAAACAAACGAAAATTTGACTCGCATTTCATGAATTCATGAGCATCTCTAAGTCATCTTAACTAATTGAAAATGAAAGTTGATGTCAAACTACAAAATGTTTGGATGTTGAAGTGTTATTTTATCTTTGTGAGGGTAAATTGTTGATCTATCATCATCATCAATTGCCAGGCCTGTTGCAGACATCGGCGATCATGTCCCTCCAACCATATCTGTCCTCAGATCTTCTCAATTGCTCGATTCCTGTTCCTCCTCCACCAATCCATCCGTTCAGATTGTCAATGTAATCTATCCTCTGTCTCCCTCTTCTTTTCTTCCCAGCAACTTTAGCCGTAAGTACAATCTTTTCAATTCCGTTTTTTCTGTAAATATGTCCGAGAAATTTTAACTGTCTTTTTCTGATGGTGTTTACGAAAGTTGGTCGTACTCCAATTTCTTTTAATACCTCCTCGTTTTTTTTTTAAATTTTATCTTATCTTATGTTGATCTATAACGTTGACTAAAGCCACTACTATTGCTATCTCCTAAGAACGACATATTTTTTTAAGTTTCATGTAGGCAGGTCTGCTCTACACATAGTAGTCCTTTATTTAGAGCCATTAGGCCTATGGAGCTGGAAATTATTTTTTTATCCCGGTTTCTATAGAGTGAAATGTACAATAGCAATCGCTTGTTATCCTCTGGATATGACGCACATCTACTTAAAAACAAACTCTGGCCCCATGGACCTAATAGCTTTGTGTAGAAGTATTATTAATAATTTACAAATTATTACTTTCTCATTGTGTATTGAAATAACTTTTGATAACGTTTAATTTTGAATGAGTCGTGTTTTGAGGCGTCTTTTTAAAAATAAGATGTCCAATGAAAGTGTCAAATGAGAAGATCAGGAGTAAATATCTATTCTGTATGTAAAATGGTGAGGCTCAGTTGATGTAGATGGATAGCTGGGTGGGGTTCCTGAACTCCCATAGTGGGCTGGGAGGCACTTACTGTGTCTTCTATCCCCCTATATCTCTTTTCCAAATTGCTTTCTTTCTGTCTTTGTCTTGGAATGAGATTACTTGGTTTTGTCTTGACCCTGGCCGGAGGGTCTAAGGAACTAAACTTTCCTTTTCCAAAAGATTTACCTATTTCGTCAAAGACGCGTATGCTATAGTTCTGTAGATAGAGCCAAAAGTTCTGTAGATAGATCCAAAAAATCGTAATTCTACGAATTGTTCGTAGTACTGGGCAAGTCTGGGGAAGCGTACTGAGTTATAATTGACGACACATTGTTTACACGTTTAATTGTAGGTCTCTTGTATAGGCTGGGGGATTGTCATAAAGATAATTGGATTGTGTTGGACCCTCTGTGTTGCTTTTAAAAGACCAAAGTGTTCGTGGGTGGGGTTAGGGTTTAGGGGGGAGAGGGGAAAAATTGTAATTATCAATAATCATTATTATGCTCTAATTCTTTAGAATGACGATGTTCTTTTGAGTACCGTAAAAAAATAATGTCTAATGATAGTAGCAGTGGCGGTCTAGTATTATTATTATTATTATTATTATTATTATTATTAGTATTATTATTATAGTATAGTATAGTAGTAGTAGTAATAGTAGTATAGTAGTAGTAGTAGTAGTAGTAATAGTAGTAGTAGTAGTAGTATAGTAGTTAGTAGTAGTAGTAGTAGTAGTAGTAGTTAGTATAGTAGTAGTAGTAGTAGTAGTAGAGTAGTAGTAGTAGTAGTAGTAGTAGAGTAGTAGTAGTAGTAGTAGTAGTAGTAGTATAGTAGTAGTAGTAGTAATAGTAGTAGTAGTAGAGTAGATAGTAGCAGTAATAGTAGTAGTAGTAGTAGTAGTAGTAGTAGTAGTAGTAGTAGTAGTAGTAGTAGTAGTAGTAATAGTAGTTGTAGTAGAAGTAGTAGTTGTTATTGGTAGTGGTTGTATGTGGTTGTGGTAGTGATGGTAGTGGTTGTATGTGGTGGTGGTGGTACTGGTGGTGGAGGTGGTGATGTAGTGGTAGTGGTGATGTAGTGGTACTGGTGATGTAATGCTCTTACTTTGGAAACTCTTCAATGATAGCATTCATTAAAATGAGGACGAAAAATTGGTTCGCATAGTAGGTGCGCACTTTTCAAAATGTATTTTTAACTCGTCTAAAAATGGAATTACGTTGGGGGGGGGGGGGGGGGGGGGGGGGGGGGTGAGGGGAGTACTTGGTTAATTTAAAATAAACGTAAGCATTTATATAGCGCAATATCCACAAAATGTGCTCAAAGCGCTTTACAGATATTATATATTGTCGACGTTTATTGAGGATAATCTCCTAAAGACATTTTTATTTTTTAATTTACCTTTCTGATTGGATTTTTACCTAGGTGCACATATTACCAGGTCTGATAACGGAACGCAATTGTGGGCTTGTTTTAACATTGTTGTTGTAATGGACAATACTTTACGTTGGTCTGAGAGTATTTCCATCACAGCCATGAGTCCATAACAATTTGGGTTATCAGACCTTCAATTACACGTCGATTTTAAATCTTTCCTTAGAAATCATTTTCAGTATTTTCCCAAAATTGCAGGCTTACCCAGCAGAAAAATTGATTGTTTAAACTCAAACAATCTCTCTACAAAACAACTTTTATGTTCTTATTAATTAAACAGAGATCATTCTTCAAATTTTATGATGTACACAATAAATCTGAAGAAGAAAAATGTATTTTGTGTCGTAACAAATGTGACGATTTTGCTGCAGGTGGTAAGGAAAGGCTGATTACCCATTTCGTCACAAGTTTCACCCTGATATATTTGAGTCGATGTGTCCTATTTGTGAAAAGTTGTTAAAAATTGAAAATAGGTAAATAAAATAAAATAAATAAAATTCCCTTTATTCATCCCATAAGGGTAAGTTTGTCTTCAGGGTATTTTGCAAGGGAAGGCTGGAATAACCCAGGCGTCAGTCGCAGTGCAACGCCGCAAATTGAGCTAGGGCGAGATGACTAGCTCAAGGCCACACAGAGCAGCGGCGAGTGATCGAACTCGGTACTTTTCGGTTAAGAAGCAAAGACCGTAGCACCTCGCTGCCCCCCCCCCCCCCCCTCTTTTTTCCTTCTTAAAAAAAAAAAAATATTTTAAAGGTGAGTCGCAACCCTCCTCCCTCCTCCCCCCGTTGCCAATAACGCACACAAAATATATATTATATTACATTTATACCTACGATGAATATTAACAAGTTAACTGCCGTACTTTGGCAAAATCGTGTATTTTCAAATTTGGCCAGAAAAAAACGTGTCCTTCGAATATCGATCGAGTTAAATGACCCTCATCTTGGCAAAAACTCTCAAACCTGGGACTTCGCGAAGTCTTTAAGGAAGTTCTAAGTTTGAGAGTTTTTGCCTAGATGAGGGTCATTTAAATTTAAATCGATCGATATTTGAAGGACGAGTTTTTCTGGCCAAATTTGTTAATACCCGTTTGTACAGAGTGCGGCGGCAATTAACTGGTTAATAATAAAATGAGACGATGAGAAAAATCCAGTTTGTTACGGAAAAAAACCCAACAAACAGTTCATCAATATTAAATACCTAATAGAACAACCATTCAGTCATTCAATCAAACAATCAGTCGATCAATCAAAATATAACGAGATTAAACTGGTCAAAGAGAAATACCCACGATAGGTAATTGAATCCATTGTGCATTGTACAAATCCCCCTCCCCCTCCCCCCCCCCCCCCCCCTTTTTATTTTGTGTGTGTCCTGTCATAAAAAGGTCAATGTACTGTATTGAGTTTATTTATTATAATATCATACCCAAAAAAAAAAAAAAATTAATATAATATACTGCCTTTCTCTGTAAAAAAAAAAAAAAAAAGAAAATGAATAAAATAAAAAAAAATAGAAAAGATACAAGTTTTAAACATTTTGGCCAGAAAACTTGTCCTTCAAATATCGATCGATTAAAATGACCTTCATCTTGTCATAAACTCTCAGATCTGGGACGTTCCGGAAGTCCCAGGTTTGAGAGTTTTGACAAGATGAGGGTCATTTAAATCGATCGATATTTGAAGGGCGAGATTTTTTTTGCCAAATTTTTTAAAAACTTTTTTTTTTTTCATTCAGATTACGGCTGTTTTGGTTGTGGTGATCATATTTTCTGTTGTGCACTGGAACATTTTCAGATCTGCTTCAAATTCAAATATTAATCGTTATGAAGGCCCTAGCCTTAATGTGTCAACTTGACACAGCAGGGGTCATCTTATCTGACCAATAATTACAATTCAGTTTTTTTTTCTGGCTAAAATTTTGTAGACGGTGGAATTCATAAAAGGCTGACTTAGGTTTGTACTCTTAGACTTGGACTTCAAGGGGTCCCCTTGGTCTTAGTGCTCAGTGGTAGAGGACTCACCTTAAAGGCAAAGAAGGACCAGTATCGATCCTGTATATATACGAATTACTTCTCTCTCTCTCTCTTCCCCCCCCCCCCCCCCCCCCTTTTTTTTTCCGGATTGTTACATAAGCGGCTTTTATTTTTAAGGGGGTTTGGTGGTGGTGGTGGGGGGGGGGGTGGGGGGAGGGGCATACTATCATAAATTTATTCAAATGACTGCAATATGCTGAATTTTTATTGACGGAAGTTGTTGAACGACTGTGATCGGTTCTCTCTTGTTGTTTGTTTTGCTTGTTTTGTTGTTAATGTTATTTTAGGCCGACTTTCCTATGGCTGATGCTTTATAAATTGACATCGGCGTCCGCACAAGATGAAGCCAGGACTGGAACTATTAGTGCTGTGCATTTAGGTAAAATACTCACAACATCCGCCAGCCGGATATAACGTACCAACAGACAGAGCTATGTGTCACCTTGAACGTTTATAGTCTGATTGATATAATTTAGTGAGAACTAATCATTAAAATGGCTGTCTAAAAACAATAACAAAGAGCTGAGTGACGTGAACTTCGTTCCTTCTATAGATAGTATGCGCTGGGCTAAGAAACTCTCACAACATTGCCATCCGGAAGTATAAAGGACCAACACACAAAACTGTGTGTAACCTTGACCGTTTATAGCCTGGTTCATGCAGTTTAGTGAGAATTACTCATAAACGCGGATGGCAAAAAGCAAAAACAAAGACCTGAGTTACGTCAACTTCATGCGATCTATAGATAGAACGAAGATAACGTCACTCAGGTCTATGTTACTGGGGGGAGGGGGGGGGTTTGGGGGGTTTATTTTTTGGTGTTTTTTTTTTTGCCATCCACGTTTATGAGTAGGTACTTCTCACTAAAATGTATTCACCAGGCAGAATATAAAAGTTCATGTTTACACATAGTTTTGTGCATTGGTCAGTTATACTTCCGGATGGCAATGTTGTGAACTTCTTAGCCAAGTGCATACTATCTATTGACTGATGTCTGTTGTTGTTTTGATGGTTTTTTCTTTCGTTTGCTTTTTATTTTTTATTTAATTTATTAAATTATTATTTTATTTTTTTGTAGGGAGAGATGGGTTTGTTGTTGTTGTTGTTGTTTTGTAAGCTACTTGTCATAGACGAGGGTCGTGTTAGTGTTACATATTCTCAGTTAATTAAATGATTAACCGAAATCTACACACGAAAGATCGTCGATGTTTTGTCTCGTGTGGACATCAAGTACCGCCATCTATTATCTTTCAACTTTTCTGCAAACTTCGGACGACATCTGTGTCGAGTCGTCTGTATCCAATGTGGGTTAACCATTGCCAATTTCAAAATGATAAACAGGCAGATATTATATAAAGCTGTACTTTTAGCAGTTGTTGTTAAATATAACAAAAACCAAAAAAAAAAAAATAAAAAAAAAAAAAAAAAAAAAAACACGCCGTGGCAGCGATTCACATGAGAACGACACGTGATGTTTGCATTAGATTAGACTGTATGCCGCCCAAAAAGGGCTTCAAATAATATTTAATGTTATTCATTCTCCTATCTTGATGACGTTTGTGTTTGTTTGTTTGTTTGTTTGTTTTTTTTTTTTTTTGTTTTTTTTTTTTGTTTTGTTTTTGTTTTTTTGTTTTTTTTTTTGTTTTTTTTTCGGTCGGTAATTTGTTGACCTCAATGATGTTCGCGATTTAATTAACGACACGATTCTTCTTCGAGTGGTGATTATTTTTTTTTATTATGAACAAGTCAATGGTCGGGTTTTAACCTCTTACAGGCGTGGATCGGATCTACTTTGACCAGACAATAAAAATGAACGCTGCTGCTTGAAGTTGAAGCTCGAAGAAATAAAATAAAATAACAATAGGAAATTGAATGAATGGAATGGAAGCTTCGATTTGATAACGCGAAAACAGATAACATGAACGTTTTGA
>NC_088370.1:26205248-26215248 GCF_034508935.2 Berghia stephanieae | reverse complement strand
AAGAGCCACTTCCGGTATGACAGAGTCATAACAGCTGATCGACCCAGGGGAAATTCCTCTGATTAAACCCAGAAACAGAAAACGCTTTTGAATAGGTGTGAACTTTTTACTTTTTACACACATATACACACCGGTAACATCGTTAAAAGTATTAACACAACCGACACGGTTAGTGCACATTTTAATTTGTTTCTTCAAAACGCAATGTCCAGAAGTTAACATGTTGATTAGGGGATGTGAACTGGTAGGGTAGCCTGCCCATACATAACAAGCTCGGACCGTTCGTTGTGCGTAGCAGTTGACAGGATAAAAAATATTCTTGATCTGTGAGAGTGAGAGAACTTTTTGGAATACGCGTAACCTCCGTATACTCACGGCCTAACACTTCCCTAAAAATTACGTCCAAACACAGGGTGACAATCAATCACTAAAAGAAAGTTAACAGTGAGTAGTTGTTAGTAGTGCTCAAGGAAACAAATAATCCCATTGGGTGATCTGTATGTTGTACACAGCTCACTGTTTACTTTCTTTTGGTCGTCGTCGCACCGTATTTTGTGGCACTTCACCGCGGCTGAGTAATTCCAGTCTTCTAATGGAATAGACTCTATGACAAATTTCCCATTGGGGATGAATAAAGAATTATTTTTTATTGCGACGTAATATTTTGGCAAGTACCAAAGCTAGTAAAGGCTGCGATATATTCCATTGAATATTTCTTTCTCGGGCTAACAGATGTGTTCATTTCAATGTATCTGTTTCAGGAATCATAATCATTTCGACCTTGACCCTTTCGTCGGGGTTACCAACTTCAGATTACTATCAAAACAACTACGGGGACGGGTCTATCTACTGGAACACTGAAAATAACTACGGAAATAGTGTTGGATACGAAAATACTGACTACGGGTTGAACGACTATAATAATTATGGTGAATGGTATGAATATAGCAACAATTACGATTACAGTGACGAGTACGCGACTGGCAACGAATATGGAAATAGTGACAATTATGAATACAGTGATAATGGTGGGACTAGTGACGAATATAGCGACCAATATGATGCATACCTTCAAAGCTTGGGCTTCGACACCTGGGAGGATTTTTTTGAGTATTACGGCTTGGATCTGGGTGATTACAATTGGGATCACTATTACGGTGACAATTATCAAAACAGTGAGGATTACGGGTATAATGACGGAGACGAATCCAGTGACAATTACCAAAGCAGTGACGATTACTGGACAGGCGCTGAATATGGAAATAGTGACTATTATGAATACAGTAATTATGGCGGGACTGGTGATGAATATGGAAATAGTGACGATTACAATCACGAATATAGTGACGATTACGGGTATAATGACGGAGACGAATCCAGTGACAATTACCAAAGCAGTGACGATTACTGGACAGGCGCTGAATATGGAAATAGTGACTATTATGAATACAGTGATTATGGCGGGACTGGTGATGAATATGGAAATAATGACGATTACACTCACGAATATAGTGACGATTATGGGTATAGTGACAGCAATGATTATAGTGACGGGTATGAATACAGTGACAATTATCACAACAGTGATTATAGAACAGTAAAGGAAGGTGCCCCAAACGTAAACAAGGTCTAGAAGCACGTGGCAGACCACATGTTCCTGTCTTGACAGCTCACGTTCCAATGTAAATTATAGAAAAAAATAACCTTTAAAATTTGGCTGTTATGTGGCAAAAGAAAAACATATTCATAAATACTCGATCACGCGTCAAATAATATCTAAATATTGTTTTTTTTTTTAAACAAATCGTAAAATTTATCAAAAATTACTGTCGGTCTATTTTTAGACCACGGTCAATCTCATTCTCCAAAATCAATGCGCTTGTGTGAACAAAACAAGAACTATTTGAAATCTGGTTTTCGGAATAATTTAGCCATATACAAAGAATTTAAATAAATAACTATTTTATTTGTACGTATTTGTTTTTAACTGACTGAGTATTATCTACAATTTGAACGACAAAAACGGGAGACCTGTTTTGTGCGCAACGTTGTCCGGCTGCTAAAGTTCCTAATCACCAGAAAAGAATGGCAGTCCAACTCATGCAAAGGTAAGATGCCAATTTCAGTGTTTGAGTTTGTAATTTGTATCGATTGGTTTTGAGAGAAGGAAACGATTTAGTTCAATGTTAATCCATAATAGCGTTCGGGTATTTAACTTTGGATGTCTCACCGGCATAATTTTAGAATGCTTTGTTTATTTGTTTTCATTTCACTTCGCAATTTGACTGCTGTCAGTCATTACAGTTACAAATTACAGTTACAGTTACAGTACAGCTTCACTCGCCGATTCTCACTTACAGAGTTTACGTTTCCTTCACTCATGTCTGCTTCATGCTCATTCAGTGAGTGATTCGAATACTACTCTGTGAGAGAACACACTTTTCGTAATTTATGACATTTTATGGGTAAAC
The DNA here is from genome assembly GCF_034508935.2 of Berghia stephanieae. NCBI lineage: Eukaryota > Metazoa > Mollusca > Gastropoda > Nudibranchia > Aeolidiidae > Berghia > Berghia stephanieae. The sequence continues at coordinate 26,212,777 of NC_088370.1, read as the reverse complement.
GTTTACAGTCTAGAACGTGTGTCAGTGTCAGCGTCAGTCATAACTTGACCGAAAAACAAAACAGAAAGGAACAAAAAAAAGAGCAGACACCCCCCTCCTCAGTAGTTGAAATCTCAACAAAAGTTGTTTTTTTAAATCCTCATCTTTCGTGGCGCGTAGCTTTCACCGCTTGTCATATTTTATTGACTCTCGCTCTTTCCTGACCTGATAATATATAATAGATTTCGAAACGTCTTCATTTCTCATTATTATTCATGATGGAACTGGAAAAAGGAACAAGACAAAGGGTCTTGCCACCGATTTTCAATATCTTGTGTTGTTTGAGGGATTTAAGTTGGTAGCCGTTTTTGCCACATAAGACTTGTTGTTATTGTTTTTGTGAGAGTCGATGGGATAGGAATGGCAGAGAGGGAGGAAGGGGTGGAAAAAATGAGAATGTCTGGGAAAAGAAAATGTCCCACTCAACCCCTTCTCGCATCTTTGATATTTGGCAGGTGTCAAACTACATGTATGACGTTTGGATCTTCCAAGCCGTTTCGCCTTATTTGGTCGGTAGCTCTGTGAAAGAAAAATACAATTGTAAAATGTAGGGAGTGCGGTCTGATATTTTCGTCGTCGCTATGATTATTCCCAGACAGGGTCTGCCAATAACGAAAATTGGTTATTCCAGACGATAGAGGAAAAAAAAAAAAACAATATTTTTTTATTTAAAAAAAAAATAAAAACAATTTTAAGAAATTCATGCTCAGAAAACGGAACAAGGCCAAACAAAAAAGGATTAAAAGAATAGACTCGCTCCAAAAAAAAAAAAAAAAGATTTAAAAAAAAAAGGGGGGGGGGGGGGGGGGGGGGGGGGGGGGGGGGGGGGGGAGAGCGATTGAATGAATCTGTGCAGCTAAAATGAGCAACGAGTTTCCCTTGGCTCAAGAGGAATGAAAAATGAAAAAAAACTGTGTTTAAGTTTTTGTTGAGTGTTGTGGGGGGGTCGTGGGGTTTTGTTACAGTTTTATATTATAGATAGAATGCGGTTGGCCAAGGAGTTCACAACATTGCCATCCGGAAGTATAACGGACCAACACACAAACTCTGTGTAACCATGAACTTTTATAGTCTGGTTAATACAGTTTAGTGAGAACAACTCACAAACGCGGATGGCAAAAACAATAACAAAGGCCTGAGTGACGTCATCTGCATACTATCTATAACACTCCCTGTTAGTTCAATCTATTTTGGGGGTAATGATCAAGTGGGGCTGGTCCCACAACTCTTTACGGATTTTACTTGGATTGAAATTGAAAACTAAACCTCTCTGATTACTTTAGATTACCTAATTTTATTTCATACGTTTTTTTATGAGAAGAAGTTTTTAGGATTTTGTAATTCATAGGAAACACCATGATATGTGACATGATGTCTTATTAAATTTTGCCTGAGGAATGATAAGCCAACAATTTGAAAAGCTCTCTCTATTGATCGAATTATCAAAAATTTTATTTGTGATCAGATATTTTATTTGACTTTTAAAGTGAAATCTAGAGGCATTAAAAAATATTCAATGTTTATTAGACTTTTCTTATGTGATCAAAAAGTTAAATACAGGAAATACTGATCAAATGAGTTCACCAGAAGGTAAATAAAAGCCCATTTTTTAAAAGCTAATCGACATTGGTTATGTAATCTTGCCTTCATGATCATAAATCTCTGATAAAATTAGACCTGACACAACGGTTTTAGTTTTAACAACCTAGTGGTATCTGAGTTCCAGGTCCATTATGTTTTCTAATGTTTTTATTGAATATAAGCAAACCATTAAGAAATAGGTCATGTCTATATATTCAAACATTGAATGGTATTTCTTCTTACATTGAAATAAGTGGTTCTTTAGGTAATAAGGCTCATGGAACTGGAGTTATTCCTGTTTCTGTAACATGAAGCAAACAGAACCTTAAATAGTGCTTGATAACTTTCTTTAAACAATAAATGGTATTTCATCTTACTTTGAAATAATTGGTCCTTTAGAGTATAAGGTCATGGAACTGGAGGTTTTTCCTGTAACATGAAGCAACAGACTGTAACAAGTGCTTGATGAACTCTGAATAAGTTGCACATTTACATTTTACTTGTAGAGTTAATCAGTTATTCATTCAAAATTGCTATCTTAATTTCAAATTGGCATTTAATTAATATAATAATATAAAGTTAAATGAATCCAATGATAATAATTGATTAAAAATAAGATAATTATAAATTTTATTTCATTGGTTGGTCCATATGAATTTTACTTTTATGATTTTGTGTGAGATGATATTGCTTTTTATGGGACCATGGGAAAATGGTTTAGGATGCCATGCTTATCTTTTTTTTTTCAGATCTAAATAACATTACAACAAGAATGAGTCTCTGCATTCCCTTTAATTGTTCTGGAAGCATTGGCCTGCCTATACCAGGGGAATTAAACAATTTATATTCAGGAAGAAGTTCATTTTATTATTATTATATCATCATCATCATTGAGTCATATCCTTCAAGATTATCAAATGGCTTTCATTTGTTACTGTATCTTATAGAGTTCCTCATATATCATTATGGACCCTTCTATGTTTTTTTTTTAATGGGAATTAATGTTTTTATTCTATATTCTTCATAAAACCTCTCAGCTTTATTGACCTCCAAGTATAATCTAGAGATAGAGAGCGGTGATTGAGAGAACAGGACCATATTTTGCTTTCGAGCGTTTCTTAATTTTAAAAGCAGCTTACTGTAGTTTGTAAAGATTTTAAAAAACTTTTTCTAATGACGCGTCTAATACACGTTAAAACCAATGCATTTCTATCCCGTTGTAATTTTTGGCAGTGTATCTCCATTTTAATGGTATTGGCTCCTGTTTCTTTATACAAATGCCCTGTGAGTTGTTATACACTCGAAAGAAACATTTACATAGGGAAGTCAAGAAGAATATAGCAAAAGAAAACCTGCTTCCTTGGTTATGAATAAGAAATTTAAAAAGAAATAGGCAAATATCTCTTTATCTTGTCTACCATTTAACTTTTAATTATTTTTAAAAGTTTATTATATCCTTTTCTATATTTATAATTTAATTTATCAACAAGATAAGAGTACTGATGAATCTATTTATGTAGCTGATTTGTAATGGTAGTAGAATTTGATAGATGGGACCATGTGATGTTGCATATCAGAACCTTTCTTAATCAAAGCTTTTGCTAAGGCTCTTAAATCACAGATTTAAAAAAAATGGAACTACACAGTTTCAGTAATAATTATCAATTTTCTTTATTTTTTTTCTTTCTCTTTCACAGGATGAGAATACAAGCATACCTTTATAATGGGAAAACATCTTATCTATTTTTTATAAAATGATTTTCAGTTTGTAATACATGAATATGAATGAAATGACAATAAAAGTGATATAAATTTATAATTGCTTTTAATTTATTTCGATTTCACAAGTTGTGTTATGGCCCTCAGATACGGCAGGACGGGTGAGACTGAGAACCAGTCCTCACAATAGCACTAGAGGTCTTGTATGCAAGATGTGATTTCCATTGATGCAGTTTAAAGACTGTCCTGTTTTATTCATTTGGTGCACGCTGTAGGTTTTTTGGGGTTTTTTTTTTTTTTTTTGTTTTAAGAAAAGATTCTTTGGGCTTTTTTCTTCAATCTAAGACTTGATTGAATTCTGACTCAATGCAAATCAACTTTGTTCCAACTCCAACTCCTCAATTTCAAATTACAATGAACTTGTGCGCCCTTCCTTCTCTGTTAACCTACAGGTTATTGGATATGTAAGTTTAATACATTTACGTCTCCCACAAGATAGACTAGCAATTTATCTAAATATCTTGCATTCGTCTTTTGTAATAACTTTTCATTCTGGGTTACACATGAAAGTTAGCAATGCCGGGTTACAAAGTATTTTGATATTAAAAAGATCATCATCCTAACATTCTAATCTTAATCTTTGTCATCTTACTTTTTTTTTTTATGTTGCCAGGTGTAAGATTATTAATTTTGCAAGTCATCATCATCATAGCTTGTCGCACCAACACCAAACTCACTCCACAGCATTGGGGAGCAGACTCTTAGGTCATGGTCAGTGCAGCTGAGCCCATCCTGGCATTCTCTAAGGATGTCTGCTCTGGGCATTCACATGTACACAAGCTAGTCTCAGCCAGCCCCCACTTTTTCATGCACCAGTTGTTCTCACAAGTTTTGCCCGTGCTGTGTTCAGTGTTACCAATTCATTCCTGGGGAGCTCGGTTCCGTAGGCAGTTCTTCTCTCGGATCTCCAACAGCTTCATTTGCATGATTGTCCCACTCTGTGTGGAAATCCTGTATACAGCTGCATGGTCAGGGTTGATGCTTTCTTCCGTCATGAAGCTCTTTCTCGACTTCAGTCTACTTTTTATTGGGCTGTGGTCATGTTGGGGGTGCCTTGGGTCCATTTTCTGTTTATATTTCTGGGCTTTGGAAGCAGTGGCTCTTCGAATGTGAGGGAGGTGCAATGCCACCCAGCCGATGGAGGACTGGAACTGCAGTCGGTTTCAAGTTACTCTAATGATCCGGCAGGTGTTATTTTGACATGGAGGATCTTACTCAGACTGGTGAGACCTTTTCGGCTGTTGAATAGCAGAGGGCTAGTATGGTTGTCCTGACTGTTTTCTGATCTGCTCCCCGTGTAAGTTTTTCTTCTCTTTTCTTAGGAAGTTGTTTCTTTTGGCCACCTTTGCTTTTGTTTTCTTTGCGTTCTGAGAAAAGGACATTGTGCGGTTTTACGGTAACACGAGGTTACACGGGGAAATGTGTTGTTCTCCAATATGTCCCCATTCCAGGAGATGTTCAGTTTCCTGTTTTCTTTAGACTTGGCGGCTCTTTATATGGAAAGCACACTCTTGAGTTTTTCTGGGTTAGCATTTTGTGAGTTTTTAAATGTGGGCTCAGAGAGTGGCTCCAGGACATCCGTTAGTCTCTCCTCAATGGTCTTGAAATCAGAGGGCCTGGGACGCGAGACACAGATCATCAGCATATAGAACCCCTGGATGTTCTCGAACTGAGGTTGGTCATTGGTATAAACGTTGAAAGGATAGGTGCCAATTACCGATCCTTGGGGAGTCCGTTCTTTTGTGATCTGCTTTTCTTCCATCCATTTCCACAAAAAAGTGATGGTTTGACATAAGGGATTTTATTATTGCAACTATTTTTGTGTTACGAGTTACCTTGCAACCTTTAGGAGCAGTTTCCTGTGATTTACTGTGTCATAGGCAGCTGCCAGGTCCACGAACACAGTTATGTAATTTGTTTGTTCTCGTAGAGATGATGATCCTACCTCAATGGCGATTGGTCCGGATTGTGATTTTGGTATGGGGTTGCCGACAGTTTTTGACATGGCTGGAAGACACAAATGCAGGGTTGGGTTGTAACTGTTCTCCAGCGAGCGCTTGAAAAGGATGATTCATGCGTCATAGAAGAGTGTCAGATTATATTGGTCAGCCCATTCCTCAACAGTATCTACATCTTCGTTGTTCTCATTGTATCCCCATTTGGTGCTGTGGCTGTTAAAGTCACCTATCACAATCATTGGTTTTCTACTAGTGGTGGATGTAACTGGCCACTTGAATGGCGTTGGTGGAGGTTTGTTGACAGATATCACATTGAAGTGTCTGCCTTCAATTCTGAGAATTTCCACCTCACTTACTGTCATGGGCCTGGTTGTATGTCATATTGATTTGTCTTTGACTTTGATGTAGTTAACGCTACCGTGAATGTTGCTTTCATGTTGTTATGACTAAATGCATGCCAGGGATGTTTAGTGCCACGGTCTTGTGCGTCTCTTGTAGACAGAGTTGCGTCGCTGGAGGCCGATTGCTACAACCACACAACACCAACATTTTGCAAGTATCTTTAACACTTTTACCATTAAACGATTGATATTGACAACAACAATAATAATAACTATTATTATTATTATTATTATATATTATTATTATTATTATTATTATTATTATTGTTATTAATAAATGATATTAGTAGTAGAGGTCTAGTAGTAGAAATAGTAACAGTTGGACCAAGTACATAAATATGAATATTTATTACAGCGCATTTCAACAGATTCAGATAGCCGTGAGCAATGCGCTTCACAATGTTTCATATTTATCCCCCCCCCCCCCCCCCCCCCCCCCCACTTCAACAAGCCGTATGGAACCATATTTCTTTGTCATACAGCCTGTTTAGCGACCCTTGTGTACTAAACCTGTCACTACCGTCATTTCTGTAGCCAGATACTCATTCAATCGAGTGGGGTAAGCGGTTAAAGTGCCTTAGCCAGGGAAACAACGCGGGGGGCCACAATTTTTCACGATTAGTCATCCATCCTATTACTGATCACACTTAGCATTGGCATTGCTCGACTTTTGTGACAAGACGAAAACCGTACCGCTGAGCCATACGGTCCGTTAGTTCAGTCTAGTTTTGTGGTATCAGTGGTTATAATACAGTAGTGGTAGTGCAGTTATAGTAGAAGTACGTAGTAGTAGTCTTCTGTTCAAAATGGTCATCTGAGCGAAGAGATAGGAGATAGATTCGAATTTACTCTCTTCATTGCATTGACCGTATGCTTTGACTTTGATCATTTGATACGCTGTAAAAAAAAAAAAAAAGTACGGTCCACCTTAACCAAAAACAAGCAACAATCTTAGTTTCCCTGAACATAGATATGGTTTTGTTTACGGGAAGAGGGGGAACCATGATTATGGTTTTCCTACAAAATAAAAGGAGCATTTGGGCTATAAATAATATGATCGTGGCCTCCCTAGCTATCTCAGGCTCGGAGTAAACAGCTGGAATTTATTCACGACCAGCTTCAGTTTGCTGCCTTAGCAACATGTAAACAAAAAGTTGGTTGGATGCGCATGACATTACTAAAGGTCAACTGCAGCATAGTTCGGGTCATTTATAAAAAAAATCTGGGTCACGTTTGACGTCAAATGTTATTGTTTACATATGGGGCACCTTCCTTTACTCTTCTATTACGGGACCAGTGATGAATATGGAAATAGTAACGATTACGGATACAGCAGCGATGACGAATATAACGACCAATATGATGCATACCTTCAAAGCTTGGGCTTCGACACCTGGGAGGATTTTTTTTGAGTATTACGGCTTGGATCTGGGTGATTACAATTGGGATCACTATTACGGTGACAATTATCAAAACAGTGAGGATTACGGGTATAATGACGGAGACGAATCCAATGACAATTACCAAAGCAGTGACGATTATTGGACAGGCGCTGAATATGGAAATAGTGACTATTATGAATACAGTAATTATGGCGGGACTGGTGATGAATATGGAAATAGTGACGATTACAATCACGAATATAGTGACGATTACTGGTATAATGACGGAGACGAATCCAGTGACAATTACCAAAGCAGTGACGATTACTGGACAGGCGCTGAATATGGAAATAGTGACTATTATGAATACAGTGATTATGGCGGGACTG
>NC_088370.1:26100248-26200248 GCF_034508935.2 Berghia stephanieae | reverse complement strand
TCTCTCTCTCTCTCTCTCTCTCTCTCCCCTCCTCCCCCCCCCCTTTTTTTTAAAAATTCTTCTTTTTACCTTAAATTTTTTAAAATACTATTTTGAATCTGAACATTTATATAGCGCAATATCCACTTAACAGACTCAAAGCGCCTTACAATAATAAATAAAATAAATAAAATTCTCTTTATTCATCCCATTGGGAAAATTTATCCCTATGGTCTATTCCAAGAGAAGACTGGAATAACCCAGCCGCTGTGCAGCGCCGCAAATTGAGCTAGGGCGAGTTGACTTGTTCAAGGTCACACAGCGCAGCGGGTATTCGAACTCGGTACCTTTTGGTTACGAAGCAAAGACCGAACCGCTGACATGAGCCACGCTGCCCCTGCAGTAATGAGTCCCTTGCCAACAACGACACATAACATGTTGGATGAGGCCTGATGCCTGTAAAGCGACAATTTCTCGTCCGACAGAGACAACTCTGTAAACATCAACGACTTGGTACTAATTTTACACCTCATAGGGGACAAAATTAAAATGTTATTTTTTGCAATCATTGCAAAGTGCAAAGTTTAAAGATGGAACTGGAACGAAGAAAGAAATGTTGTTGTCAACATGGCAAAGTTAATACAAAGTCGAGTCTATGCTGAGCGTTTAGCCAAAAAGCTCACAACAATCCACCAGCCGGATATAACATACCAACACACAAAATTAGGGGGGGGGGGGGGGGGGTCGAAAGCTCATTAGTCTAGAACCTCTTTCAATTACCATTTTCACCGTGGATCTTTTGTCAAGCGTTTATTTATTCGATTTGTCAATATATAGGAGCATTTTAAATACTCTAAATCAAACCTTGACAGATTTGTGAAAGTTTAAAATCTCCTCACATGACCATTGTTTTGGTTATGCGCCAACATTTTTTGTTTGTTTTGTTTTTGTTTTTGTTTTGAAGCATTGAAAGGTAGTGCAAAACAGTCCTAGGTGTTTTATTTCTATTAGGGCTAGCTCGAGGTCGGAAGATTTATTTGTCTATTAGAATTAGTTATAGGTCTTAGTAAAGGTGATAGGGTGTTTATTTTTCCTATTTAGTTGAGGCTACTACTACTGGGTTTTATTTTTTCTAAGAGTTAGTTGAGGGAATATTTGGGTTGTTTCCCTTAGCTTTCGGAAGGCCTCCCCAAAAGGATAATATTATGTAACCTTGAACGTTTATGGTCAGTCAATATAATTGAGTTAAAAATGTCTGGAACCCCCCCCCCCCCCCCAAAAAAAAAACAACAAAAAAAAAACACAATAATAAAGAGCTGAGTGGCGTCAATTTCGTTCCATCTATAATATGTTGCAAAGAGTAGGGTGGTTGGGCTCCGGTAATGCTATCAACATCTTGACTACAGTTAGAGATGACGGCCAAACAAGCAATGATGTTTATATTGCCGTCCTGTTGCAAGATGACCATTAAATGTAGAGCACAAATAACTATGTTAGTAAAATGTTGAGATGTCCAAGTCCTGAAGCAGAATAACCATCAATTAATATAGAGCCAGAAGAAGCACTAAACTGGTATAACATTGGGAGTCCCATCCGTTGAATTGGTGTTTTGCTAGTAATAATCGTAACAACAACAACAACAACAACAATAACAACGACCACGAGAATGATAATAATTTTAATGATGATAATAAAAAATAAATTAATAATAATAATAATTAATATAATAATATAATAATAATAATAATAATAATAATATATAATAATAATAATAATTAATAATAATAATAAATAATAATAATAATAATAATAATAATAATAATAATAATAATAATAATAATAATAATAATAATAATAATATATAATAATTAATAATAATAATAATAATAATAATAATAATAATATAATAAATAAAATAAATAATAAAATAAATAAATAAATTAATTAATTAATATTTAAATAATAATTAATAATAATAATAATAATAATAATAATAATAATAATAATAATAATAATAATAATAATAATAATAATAAATAAATAAATAAATAAATAAATAAATAATAAACTAATAATAAATAATAATAATAATAATGATAATAATAATAATAATAATAATAATAATAATAATAATAATAATAATAATAATAATAATAATAATAATAATAATAATAATAATAATAATAATAATAATAATAATATGATAATAATAATAAAATAAATAAATAATAAAACTAATAATAAATAATAAATAATAATAATAATAATAATAATAATAATAATAATAATAATAATAATATATAATAATAATAATGATAATAATAATAATAATAATAATAATAATAATAATAATAATAATAATAATAATAATAATAATAATATAATAATAATAATAATAATAATAATGGATGAATATAGAAGTAGTATAGTGATGCTCAGGAGAAATTGAGAAGAGCAAAAGAGCGGAATAATGGAATAAGAATGCGAAAGAGTAAAATATTACGAATTTGAAACGCTTTAATTAGCGTGAAATTAAATCTGTTTGCTAGAGATTGATGTTAAAATGTTTTATGTATAGAGATAATAATTTTAGGGTTCGAATCCTATAGACAACTGGAATAGTTTGTTAAATGTTGATGTTGTAGTAAATCAATAGAGTTGTATTGTATCGATTGATAGATAACATGAATGGCTGGAAATAGTTTGGCTTGAACGGTGATAGCGTCTTGTGTTCAAATCCTAAAATCTTCGTTTAAAAAAACGTATCGTTTAAACGGTGTCCGATTCTATCACACATTAAGGTGTTCTCGAGTCTGGCTGTATGTTGAAATTTCGCTCTTTACTCACATTCTCCTAATGTGTTCAGGATAGTACCGGTCTTTGACAGCGTTGGTAAAAAAAAAATTGTAATATCGCCTAACATATCTCGTTCTATTTGCTTCGTGTTGTTGTTCATCAGCGATCTTTTTTAAAGCGCTTTGAACCTCTTTAGTGGATATTGCGCTATATAAATGTTTATTAAAAAATAATGATCACGCGTGTCCAATTATGCGACCGTAAAGATAATTTACCCACCAAACGACGAAGAGATAAATCAAAGATAGTACAGGGTGTAACAAATACATTCGTTTCGTTTCAAGAAGCGAACTCAACACTGAAATTATGATGAACACTTTTTATTCGATTCAGGTTATTGTTAATAGAAAAACAGATTAAAGTAGGTACCAAGTCAGTCAAATCCCCTTTCTTCATATTCTCCTCCTCTCTTTGAAAATGGATTTTAGAACGATGATACCAAACAACTATTTTTCGAATTAACAAATTATGATCTGGACTTAATAAACCGTAATCACAGACACTTTAGTAGTTGCATTGTCCTGATTTATTGATGTCTGTGAATCTTAAGTACGAAAATGTCCGAAATAACACGATGTCACGCACTTAATATTACTCGCGGTAATCAATGTTGATATATTTTTTAATAATCATAGGTTCAAACTGACGTAAAATAGGTGTAATATCTCTATACAGATTTGATCATGAGAAGTTTTGTTAAATAGTTAAACGCCTTACCACTTACCAACGAAAGGGATCACCATATTTTAATCGACACATGGTTAATTGATGAATAAAGCAACAAAGTGTCTGTTTGCTGTCACCCTTGTCGTATCAAACAATCAATTTTAAAGTATTATGTAGTTTTTCCAGTGATTTACTGTACTGGGATGGAAGCATTATAATGTATGGTTGTGTTGGTTTTTTTCTTGGGTCATTTTTCTAAAGCGGGTCTTGTAGTTTGTGATTTCCGTCTTAAATGCCATTTGCTTTATTTTTTATTATTATTTTTTTAATAAGACGACGGAGAATTTTATTTAATGCAATTAAAGTAGATAGCGTTCTTGTCTAGGTATGGTAAAATAAATGAGATGACGTCATACACTTAATACAATCCCGTAGACAATGTTGATATTGGAGAAACCTCCGGTATAGAGATTAGAACATGAATTCGAAATCAAGACGTTTTGGTATGGTAGTTAGACAATCTATCCATCGACCAATTAAAGCCTCTTCACTATGTGAATACGACTAGTAGATGGGTACAATAGCAATACCTAGGAGGTGAATGTTTTCATTGAAATTTCACGTAGGATCAATTAAATAGAAATACGACCGATAAGCAATGTCCATGTGTCCACACGAGTTAAACCCAATATCATGTTTTACAGTCATATTCTCTTTACGCAATATCATTTTTGGAACAATTTTGATTGGGTTAATGAAAAATTTACATCTGAATCAAAACTAAAAAGAATTGATGACAAAAGCTTTTATAAAATCCAACAACTTTTAACACACAGACTTATTTAACTGTGATTGCTTTTTAATAAAAATATTCTTGTCTGATATAATACTTGTACCCGTCATTTTCAACATGCGGCGAGTTTCATGTTTTGTATCATGGACTTGAATTTTTTTTCGCAGCAAGAAATAAATAAATGAAACACAACAATCATTACAATACACAATATTGATTGATCAAGTACTTAATACAATAACATGTCCTTGCTCAGTTACTCACTTCATGAAAGAGATATTGATGAAAAAAAAATGAAAAGACAATTCCATCACTCCATGTCCTATATTATGGTTATCATACCAAGACATAACCTAATTGAAAATGTAACAAAAATGTTGTGTAGGAATAGTAAATTTTATGAACCAGGTATACATTATCTCTATTTATGAAATTAAACCATGAATATTTTTAACGCACATTTTCAGGGTTTGACACATATTTACTGTACTTCTCCAGTAACATTGTCGAAGTTTTTAGATATTTGATACCACAACACTTTTAGATAACAGCATGTGTTTTTTCCTCAAATTTTATTGATCTGAGCAGATAATATATTTTAGCCCAGTGAAACGTTGTCATAACAGCTGCTATATTTTTTTTAGATAATAGCCCAAATGATCAGTAACACCCAATGTGTAAGACGTGCAGTCTTTTAGGCGGTAGTGTAATATCATACAAAAACATCTGTCAAATGCGTAGTAATCCCTAATGGCGATTTACAAGACGGTCAAAATTTATTAAGTAAAAGTTTTCAGGACAGAATGTATCAATTGAACCTAAGAAATTAATTTTTAAAAGCCAAAATGTGTGTGATGTAATTGTTTTTTGTTTTTTTTTTTTAGCTAAAATTTATAAAATATAAGCTTGATAGCAAAAAGTTTTCTAACCAAAACATTTGAAGTAAAAAATTGTTGGTTAAAAATGTGAGGTTAAAATTTTCTTACCAACATTTAGGAAGTAATCATTTTCAGGTCGAAGTTAATGAAACACAAACTGTATGACGAAAATGTATGAAACAAAAGTTTTTTGATCAAAATAGTAAGAAAAAGGAAAAGTGTCTGGTGAAAAAAAAAATATAAAATAAAAATTAAAAGTTTTGTGGTCAAAATGAGTGAAGTAAAAAATTTTTGACCAAAATTTGTAAAATAAAAGTATGCGTGTAAAAATGTATGAAATGAATACTTTCTATCCAAAATCTATGCAATGAAATGTTTTTAGACCAAAATGTTTGTAGTAGTAGTATCTGGATAAAGTTTATGAACAAAGTATTATTTCTAAAAATATTATTTTTAAAAATAAAACAGGCGGTTAAGGAGGTCAAGAGAGTTTCTTAAAGATCATTTGAAACCGCCTGTTTTATTTTTAAAAAACCTTCTTCAAATATGTACATTGGTCAGATAACTTTCAATTTATATATTTTAGCTTGAAAACAGTTATTTTATAATTTTGACCAGAAATTGTTTTGCGTTGAGGACGAGAACACGTGCATTTGATAATTTTTGGGGGAAACGCACACAAACACACACACACACACACACACACACACAAAACATTGATTTTATCATAGCAACAAATTTCTACTATACACATGTTGGTGAAAAACCTTACATTTCATACATTTTGGCTAGAAAACTTTAATTTCCTAAATTTTGATCCTAAAATTTTTATTTCACAGATTTTTTGACTGATATTTTAAATAACACATTTCGGGCTATGAAACTTTAACTTCACACATTTTGGCCTGAGACCCGTTACATCGTACATTTTAGCTAGAAAAATGTTACTTCATATACTTTATCCAGAAAACTTTTATAGTATACATTTTTGCAAGCAAACTTTTAATTCATGTGTTTTACCCGGAAAACCGTTACTTCATACATTTTGACCAGAAAGATAACGTTTCATACATTATATGGACAGAAAATTTTCATTTCATCAATTTTAGCCAGGAAATTCATATTGTACACATTTTGGCCAGAAAAACTTTTGCTTTTACTTTACAATATTTTTTTGGCTCAAAACCTTTACTTCACACATTAGGATCCAAAAAAAAAGCAACAACCAAAATCTAGTTCATAAAATTTAGCTATAAACGTTATGTACATATATATTATTCAGATATAAAATATTACGCCATAAAATTTATCCTAAAAACTTTCATTTCAAAAATTTTGACCAGAATATTTTTTCTCATACATTTTCGCGTGTACAGCCTTCATTTCATTATTTCTTTTTCATTTTAAAACTAAATTTCATAGATTTTGAACAGAACAGTCTTATTTCGTAAATTTTGACCAGAAAACTTAAACTCTAACTCTACAATTTTCTAGTCACAAAAATTTTACTTCACACGTAATTGTTTAGAAAAGTTCCATTTTGGCATTTTTGTCAGATCACTTTGGTTTCCTGTATTTGGCGAAAAAACGTTTACTTCACTCATTTTGGGTCGACGTCTAGCACTTTATTACCCTACTTTTATCTTTTGGGTTGGTTTTGGTTTTGGTTTACTAAACTACTAAGTAATTCAAGCGACCTTTGGGGCTAAAACATTGAAAAAGAGAGGGTTGTAATTCAAATGCAGGTTTGGTAAGCTGTTTTCTCATTGAAAATAGGTCGAATCTTACACGTTTTGGTGAGATTTCTATTTCATATCCCTTATCTTATCTTTTGGGTGACATTGACCTTGGTTTTGGTTTTGGTTTACTAAACTACGAAGTGATTCCATCGACTTTCGGAGCTAAAAGAGTGAAACAGAGAGGATTGAACTTCAAATGCAGGTTTTGAATAACCGCTTCCAAAACCACTTAGGTTTTGTAAGGAGTATTTTTTTATTGGAAATAGGTTGAACTAGGGTTTGAACTGTCTTGTTCAAAGATAGCCCGCACGCCTGGTAGTGGAGGCTATTTGGCCCCTGTCGGGGAGAAGAACAAAGGTTTACTCATAACCTTTGTGGGATCGACATTAATCATGTCATTGATAATTTTAGACGGACGACTAAAAACGTTATACTTTAATGGTAACAAAATAAAATTGAAAATTATAGCAAAAATTTGGGTGTCGTATCCGACATCGCACCTCTACAACAATTGTATGACATCTCTGCTTCTGTCCGTGATAATATAGGATCACCAGTCATATCTGCTATGTCTCTACTCTGTCGAGGGTAATTCTGCAGGGTAAGTAGTCAGCACTTTGAAAATTTAATACTTTCAGCCTTTGTCAAATCCTCGAGAAGGTATCAAAAAGAGAAAGACACGGAAAAGTCTTTTATTTTGTAACGGTTTCAATAATTTTTGATACAATACATTTACAGAAAAACTATTACTACACACGTTTTGTCCAAAAAAGTTTAATTTACCTTATGAAGTTCTAGTAGAAAACATTTTATTTTCTCACATTTTGGTCAGAAAAAGTTTACTTTTGATCAGACAAATGTTACTTTGCAAAATTGGGCCTGGAAAATGTCGTTAATACAATTTATCCTGAAAACTTTTGTTTCAGTGGTTTTGACTTTCCTACAATTTTGTCAACGTATATTCTAATTATATAAATGTTGACCCCCTAAAAATTGTTTACTTCATATATTTGGCCAGAAAACATTCATATAATTTTGAGGGCAAACGTTCATATAAGTTTTAGCCAGAAAACTTTTACTTCACACATTTTGATTAGAAAATTAAATTTCGTATAATTTGGAGAGAATATGTATTCTGATCTCGTAACCGTTGTTCATAATATTATTATGTTTTGATCAGAAAACTTTTACTTTACACATTTCGACTAGAAAAAATTTAATTTCATAAATTTTTGACAGAAAATTTTCATTTCAAAATTGGGCCAGAACATTATTACTTTTCACTTTTGCCCAGAAAACGTTTACTTTACGTATTGTTACCACAAAACTTTTACGTCACACATTAGGGTAAAAATGAAAGCAATAACAAAACATAGTTCATAAAATTTAGCTATAAACGTTATGTACACTTATATTATTCAGATATAAAATATTACGCCATAAAATTTATCCTAAAAACTTTCATTTCAAACATTTTGACCAGAATATTTTTTCTCATACATTTTCGCGTGTACAGCCTTCATTTCATTATTTCTTTTTCATTTTAAAACTAAATTTCATAGATTTTGAACAGAACAGTCTTATTTCGTAAATTTTGACCAGAAAACTTAAACTCTAACTCTACAATTTCCTAGTCACAAAAATTTTACTTCACACGTAATTGCTTAGAAAAGTTCCATTTTGGCATTTTTGTCAGATCACTTTGGTTTCCTGTATTTGGCGAAAAAACGTTTACTTCACTCATTTTGGGTCAACGTCTAGCACTTTATTACCCTAATTTTATCTTTTGGGTTGGTTTTGGTTTTGGTTTACTAAACTACTAAGTAATTCAAGCGACCTTTGGCGCTAAAACATTGAAAAAGAGAGGGTTGCAATTCAAATGCAGGTTTGGTAAGCTGTTTTCTCATTGAAAATAGGTCGAATCTTACATGTTTTGGTGAGATTTCTATTTCATATCCCTTATCTTATCTTTTGGGTGACATTGACCTTGGTTTTGGTTTTCGTTTACTAAACTACGAAGTGATTCCATCGACTTTCGGAGCTAAAAGAGTGAAACAGAGAGGATTGAACTTCAAATGCAGGTTTTGAATAACCTCTTCCAAAACCATTTAGGTTTTGTAAGGAGTATTTTTTATTGGAAATAGGTTGAACTAGGGTTTGAACTGTCTTGTTCAAAGATAGCCCGCACGCCTGTAGTGGAGGCTATTTGGCCCCTGTCGGGGAGAAGAACAAAGGTTTACTCATAACCTTTGTGGGATCGACATTAATCATGTCATTGATAATTTTAGACGGACGACTAAAAACGTTATACTTCAATGGTAACAAAATAAAATTGAAAATTATAGCAAAACGTTGGGTGTCGTATCCGAAATAGCACCTCTACAACAATTGAAGGACATCTCTGCTTCTGTCCGTGATAATATAGGATCACCAGTCATATCTGCTATGTCTCTACTCTGTCGAGGGTAATTCTGCAGGGTAAGTAGTCAGCACTTTGAAAATTCAAAACTTTCTGCTTTTGTCAAATCCTCGAGAAGGCATCAAAAAGCGAAAGACATGGAAAAGTCTTATATTTTGTAACGGTTTCAATAATTTATGATACAATACATTTACATAAATCTATTACTGCACACGTTTTGTTCAAAAAAGTTTAATTTACCTTATGAAGTTCTAGTAGAAAACATTTTTATTTTCTCACATTTTGGTCAGAAAAAGTTTACTTTACATCTTTTGGTCAGACAAATCTTACTTCGCAAAATTGGGCCTGGAAAATGTCGTTAATACAATTTATCCTGAAAACTTTTGTTTCGGTGGTTTTGACGTTCTTACAATTTTGTCAAAAGAATATTCTAATAAAATAAATGTTGACCCCCTAAAAATTGTTTACTTCATATATTTGGCCAGAAAACATTCATATATTTTTGCGGGCAAACGTTCATACAATTTTTAGCCAGAAAACTTTTACTTCACACATTTTGATTAGAAAATTAAATTTCATACAATTTTTGACAGAATGACAATTCGGAGAGAATATGTATTCTGATCTCATAACCGTTTGTCATAATATCATTATATTTAGGTCAGAAAACTTTTACTTTACACATTTCGACCAGAAAAATTAAATTTCATACAATTTTTGACACCATATTTTCCTTTCATAATTGGATCAGAACATTATTACTTTTCACATTTTGATTGGAAAACGTCCATTTCAGATAATTTGGTCGGAAAATTATTGCTTCACATATTTTTGTTAGAAATAATACTTTGTTCATAAACTTTATCCAGATACTACTACTACAAACATTTTGGTCTAAAAACATTTCATTGCATAGATTTTGGATAGAAAGTATTCATTTCATACATTTTTACACGCATACTTTTATTTTATAAATTTTGGTCAAAAATTTTTTACTTCACTCATTTTGACCACAAAACTTTTAATTTTTATTTTATATTTTTTTTTCACCAGACACTTTTCCTTTTTCTTACTATTTTGATCAAAAAACTTTTGTTTCATACATTTTCGTCATACAGTTTGTGTTTCATTAACTTCGACCTGAAAATGATTACTTCCTAAATGTTGGTAAGAAAATTTTAACCTTACATTTTTAACCAACAATTTTTTACTTCAAATGTTTTGGTTAGAAAACTTTTTGCTATCAAGCTTATATTTTATAAATTTTAGCTAAAAAAAAACCAAAAAACAATTACATCACACACATTTTGGCTTTTAAAAATTAATTTCTTAGGTTCAATTGATACATTCTGTCCTGAAAACTTTTACTTAATAAATTTTGACCGTCTTGTAAATCGCCATTAGGGATTACTACGCATTTGACAGATGTTTTTGTATGATATTACACTACCGCCTAAAAGACTGCACGTCTTACACATTGGGTGTTACTGATCATTTGGGATATTATCTAAAAAAAATATAGCAGCTGTTATGACAACGTTTCACTGGGCTAAAATATATTATCTGCTCAGATCGATAAAATTTGAGGAAAAAACACATGCTGTTATCTAAAAGTGTTGTGGTATCAAATATCTAAAAACTTCGACAATGTTACTGGAGAAGTACAGTAAATATGTGTCAAACCCTGAAAATGTGCGTTAAAAATATTCATGGTTTAATTTCATAAATAGAGATAATGTATACCTGGTTCATAAAATTTACTATTCCTACACAACATTTTTGTTACATTTTCAATTAGGTTATGTCTTGGTATGATAACCATAATATAGGATATGGAGTGATGGAATTGTCTTTTCATTTTTTTTTCATCAATATCTCTTTCATGAAGTGAGTAACTGAGCAAGGACATGTTATTGTATTAAGTACTTGATCAATCAATATTGTGTATTGTAATGATTGTTGTGTTTCATTTATTTATTTCTTGCTGCGAAAAAAAATTCAAGTCCATGATACAAAACATGAAACTCGCCGCATGTTGAAAATGACGGGTACAAGTATTATATCAGACAAGAATATTTTTATTAAAAAGCAATCACAGTTAAATAAGTCTGTTGTTTAAAAGTTGTTGGATTTTATAAAAGCTTTTGTCATCAATTCTTTTTAGTTTTGATTCAGATGTAAATTTTTCATTAACCCAATCAAAATGTTTCCAAAAATGATATTGCGTAAAGAGAATATGACTGTAAAACATGATATTGGGTTTAACTCGTGTGGACACATGGACATTGCTTATCGGTCGTATTTCTATTTAATTGATCCTACGTGAAATTTCAATGAAAACATTCACCTCCTAGGTATTGCTATTGTACCCATCTACTAGTCGTATTCACATAGTGAAGAGGCTTTAATTGGTCGATGGATAGATTGTCTAACTACCATACCAAAACGTCTTGATTTCGAATTCATGTTCTAATCTCTATACCGGAGGTTTCTCCAATATCAACATTGTCTACGGGGATTGTATTAAGTGTATGACGTCATCTCATTTATTTTACCATACCTAGACAAGAACGCTATCTACTTTAATTGCATTAATAAAATTCTCCGTCGTCTTATTAAAAAAATAATAATAAAAAATAAAGCAAATGGCATTTAAGACGGAAATCACAAACTACAAGACCCGCTTTAGAAAAATGACCCAAGAAAAAAAACAACACAACCATACATTATAATGCTTCCATCCCAGTACAGTAAATCACTGGAAAAACTACATAATACTTTAAAATTGATTGTTTGAGACGACAAGGGTGACAGCAAACAGACACTTTGTTGCTTTATTCATCAATTAACCATGTGTCGATTAAAATATGGTGATCCCTTTCGTTGATAAGTGGTAAGGCGTTTAACTATTTAACAAAACTTCTCATGATCAAATCTGTATAGAGATATTACACCTATTTTACGTCAGTTTGAACCTATGATTATTAAAAAATATATCAACATTGATTACCGCGAGTAATATTAAGTGCGTGACATCGTGTTATTTCGGACATTTTCGTACTTAAGATTCACAGACATCAATAAATCAGGACAATGCAACTACTAAAGTGTCTGTGATTACGGTTTATTAAGTCCAGATCATAATTTGTTAATTCGAAAAATAGTTGTTTGGTATCATCGTTCTAAAATCCATTTTCAAAGAGAGGAGGAGAATATGAAGAAAGGGGATTTGACTGACTTGGTACCTACTTTAATCTGTTTTTCTATTAACAATAACCTGAATCGAATAAAAAGTGTTCATCATAATTTCAGTGTTGAGTTCGCTTCTTGAAACGAAACGAATGTATTTGTTACACCCTGTACTATCTTTGATTTATCTCTTCGTCGTTTGGTGGGTAAATTATCTTTACGGTCGCATAATTGGACACGCGTGATCATTATTTTTTAATAAACATTTATATAGCGCAATATCCACTAAAGAGGTTCAAAGCGCTTTAAAAAAGATCGCTGATGAACAACAACACGAAGCAAATAGAACGAGATATGTTAGGCGATATTACAATTTTTTTTTTACCAACGCTGTCAAAGACCGGGTACTATCCTGAACACATTAGGAGAATGTGAGTAAAGAGCGAAATTTCAACATACAGCCAGACTCGAGAACACCTTAATGTGTGATAGAATCGGACACCGTTTAAACGATACGTTTTTTTAAACGAAGATTTTAGGATTTGAACACAAGACGCTATCACCGTTCAAGCCAAACTATTTCCAGCCATTCATGTTATCTATCAATCGATACAATACAACTCTATTGATTTACTACAACATCAACATTTAACAAACTATTCCAGTTGTCTATAGGATTCGAACCCTAAAATTATTATCTCTATACATAAAACATTTTAACATCAATCTCTAGCAAACAGATTTAATTTCACGCTAATTAAAGCGTTTCAAATTCGTAATATTTTACTCTTTCGCATTCTTATTCCATTATTCCGCTCTTTTGCTCTTCTCAATTTCTCCTGAGCATCACTATACTACTTATAGATCTGAGGAAATCTTTCTTGATTGTGGGGTTCCCCAGGGTTCAGTACTTGGACCCGTTCTTTTTGTTCTGTACGTTGGCCCTCTGTCTAAAATCATTAGAAGTTTCGGTCTGTCTTACCACCAATACGCTGATGATACGCAATTGTACTGCGTTTCCAATACGAGAAATTTACAAGAAGTATCAGCCGATAGTAACAATTGTATCCAAAGTGTTAAGAAATGGATGAATGAGAACAGACTGAAACTGAATGATGATAAGACAGAGGTGCTATATGTTGGGAACAGGAAGTTGAAAAATGAAACAGATTTGAAGCTGGGGGGATGCCTCCATTCAAATTGTTGACAAAGTGAAAAACCTTGGCACATTCTTAGACTCTGGACTGTCGATGGAGCATCAGGTTAATAATTTGGTTAGATCTCTCTTTTTCCAACTAAAAAAGATTGCTTCCATTAGACGGCTCATATCTGAGGATGTGCCCAAACACCTGGTTGTGTCCCTCGTACTATTGAAATTAGATTATTGCAATGCTCTGTTATTTGGCGTTTCGCAATATAACCTGAGACGTCTTCAGATTGTCCAAAACAGCGCTGCTAGACTAATATTCATGAAGCGTAGGTGCGATCGATTCTGCCAGACCTCTGCTTCATGACCTGCATTGGCTGCCTGTTGAGAAAAGGATTAAAGTCAAAGCCTGTGTTTTAGTGTATCGTTGTCTTGAAGGTACTGCCCCTTCCTACATTTCGGAACTAATTGAAAGATATTCAAAACCCCGCCCCTTACGTTCGGCCAGTGATTCCACCAAATGAGTTGTCTCTCGAATACGGAAAAATGCTGGAATGAGATCCTTTTCTCATTTCGGACCCTCTGTTTGGAGCATTCGTGAAAAAGAATCTTTGTCTATTTTTAAACGTTCGCTTAAAACATATCTGTTTCGTCTTTAGTAGATGTTATGAGAAGCAAGATAGGTCTGTCTGGTTTCTGTTGTGTGTTGTGTGTGTGTGTGTGTGTGTGTGTGTGTGTGTGTATGCTTGTGTGTGTGAATGAGTATGTTTCAGCCAAAGTAATTTTTAATTTAATCGCTTAGAGTCTTGTGTCTCGGAGTTGTAGCGCTATATAAGTTTTCAGCATTATTATTATTATTATTATTTATAATAATGATGATGATGATGATGATGATGATATAATAATATAATAATAATAATAATATAATGATAATAACGATAATAATAATAATAATAATAATAATAATAAATAATAATAATAATAATAATAATAATAATAATAATAATAATAATAATAAATAATAATAATAATAATAATAATAGTAAGTATATATATACGTGTCTCCAACCCTGAATCTTTCCTAGTTTGAATTGATAGAATTTAGTGACAACTACTCTGAGAAAAGGCTGGCTAAAAACAACAACAAAGAGCTGAGTGATATCAATTTCGTTCCATCTATAGATATTATTGAGTTTTTTTTAAAACTAAGCGCACAGCATCAATAGACTGCAATGATGGCCATCGTCGACTGTCAATTCTATATTTATGGCCAATGGTAGTTTCATTGAGATTCGATGGATACGTTAATTGAAACTCAAAGAAGTTGAAAAAACTAAACAACAAAAAAAAATAAATAAAATAAATAAAAAAAGAAAAACGACAAATAAACAAACAAAAGAGAAAGTGTGTACTGATTAATCACATTATTTCAGTCAGCTACAATGCCAACAGAATAACTTTTGTCTCCACTATACAACTTTCTAATCATTTTTTCTTTGGTTGGTCTTTGACGCAAACCCTTCGATTTCGGAGTCTCTCGTTCACTCTCAACTCCCGAGCAGATAGATTCAGTTGTTTTTTTTTTTTTAGTTTTTACTCACTGAAATGTGTAGTTTCGACGATCTGCACTTATCTTATAGCCAGTGTCAATGGCAACAGGACACTTTTTGGCTCTGCCTCTGTCGTTCGTAACCGACGTATTTTCTTTTCGAATTGAAGTGCACTCAATCTAAAAATAGCTGCTATCTCGTTGACGCTATGACGCCTCCTAGGAACTAGTCTCAGACTAAAGCATGAAGTCTTGCCTCAGCAAATGACTAAAACTTGGCCAAACTTAATCCGAAAGAGCCGTGATATTAGTCTCGGACTTGTTTAGTCAGCTCAAGCGAAATCCGATTTTTTCAAGTCATTGACTAAAGTCAGAGATAGTCAGAGACTAAACGCTTGTCTGGGTTCATGAAAACGGCCCGTTATTGTTTTTAGACAGCCATTTTAATGACTAGGTCTCACTTAGTTCTCTCAGACTATTGATGTTATGAATTAGAAAACTCACAACATCGGAGTCCATCTCAATAAGAAAATAAAGTGGCAAACCCACATCAAACATATCACAGCAAAGGCATATAGATTGCTGGGGTTTCTGAAAAGGAACATAACCCAATGCCAACGATGAATGAAAGCCCGTGCATACACAGCACTTATCAGGCCAATATTAGAATAATAGGTCACCGCCGTGTGGGACCCCTGAACAAAAAAAAATGACATAGACAAGATTGAAAAAGTACATAGAGCAGCTGTCAAATTCCCAACCTGATGCAAATCCAGAGACCCGGGTTGTGTCACGTCTTCAGTCCTGTCACGAATGGAAACCATTGAAAAACCGGCGCATGGTATCACGTATTGTTACCATACACAAAACCATCAACGACCCAAACTCACTCATCACCATCCCAAACTACATAAAAAGCAAATCAGATAGATGCGCTTTACGTATATACAATGCATCACAATGTATAGATCGGTGGGGGCTGCCTCAACCGTTTACAAGAACAGACACATAACAAACACAGCTTTATCCCAAGAAAAATAAATGACTGGAACGTCAGCCATAACTGGACATAATGGACGTTGAATACTTGTAAACTTTCAAAACAGATTTGAATGCACTCACTCGTCAACGTAATCTGTGACTGTCCCTGTTTTGATTGGACTGTGACTGAACGTTTGCAGTGATGGGCCCGAGGGGCCTTTTGCAACAAGTCATTGAAGTTGAAGATTGAAGATTGAAGATTGGGGGTTGAGGATATGGGGGAATACCGTTGATCTTTTTGTTACTCAGTTTCCGGTACAGCTCCTCAAATGTGAAGGTTCATATTGTATTCAGTTATCAGACCTGCAAATAATATCATGATATATTATGTGCGTAGCTCTTAAACATATCCACCTTTTTGTTTCTTTTTATTTATTTTTTTTTTCCCCCCGATTTTGTTGTTGTTGTTGTCGTTCAAGAGAAGTAATTGTGCTTGATTTGATTTCGTAAGATTAAATACGGTTGTTTCCCCTGGCAATCTGGCCAATTCGACAACTCAGCCTCTTTTTCGCTTGTCGATAAAGAATTGGTGACGTCAGTCGGGTGTGCACGAATTCAACGAGATTTCCCATGTTTTAGCGAAGTATTTCCCCTTGTGTTGTTTTTGTCGGCTGCAAAGTCATATCATCTTGTGATGGAACAAACATTTTGTGATCAATGATGAATAAGTCTTGGTATCATATTCTCCTGGATTTATTAATTCCATGCATCTGAACGTGTTGTTTATTTGATGCAAGCTGGATTTGGGAATGCCACGTCGGAAAACCACCCTTTCTTCTTCTGACGGTCCACCTCCGGCTTCAACCCGTAAGTAAAGCTGTTGACGTTGAAGGGTTTCCTTTGTGTGTTGGCAAGGTATTCTGTTTACAATATGGAACGTTGTTAACTAGTTAGTTTTGTTTCAAGGACTTTAGAAAGTTTCAATCATTCAATTGTATAACAAGTTCTAACATATTGATCTTGAATCGCAGTATCATGCCATGTTTGTCGTTGACAAGAGTAAGGGGGAAACACCATGTTTTCGTGAATTGGGGTTACCCTCTCATTAGTATGCATGCCGATAATGAAATTGAAGCTGGGAATTTCTGTTTTAAAACCAACCATTTACAACACATTCTATCTTAAACAGTTCATTACAGGAATGTATCTGTCTCATCCCTGTTTGTTTATCATTTTAATATTTTTTTTTATCACTTTGTTAGCCTGTCAGCCTCACAAATTATGGTTTTCAGTCGTTCCACAGCGTTTGGACGAGTTTACTTTTTTCGTTTAGGGGTAGGTAGGGTAAGACTGCCTTTTAACATTTTTTTTTTGCGGTTGGCTGGCAATCCTCATGTCGTTATCAACAAATCGGGTTTTCCACCAAATAGTGCCTCTTTCTATGTGTTCTAAGTACGGTCTCTATCCATGGCTTTGCTTCGACCCAGCTTTTTTTTTTTTTTAATTCTCTATAACTTTTCTGTTCCTCGTTAAATTTGTTACCTTTGTTCCAATCTGAATTAATTGCGTGTTATAATAATAATTCATTTTCAAGTAGTTCATATTATTATTATTATTATTATTATTATTATTATTATTATTATTATTATTATTATTTATTATTATTATTATTATTATTATTATTATTATTATTATTATTATTATTATTATTATTATTGTTGTTAATAATAATAATAATAATTTTATATCAACGTGTACTGATTATATCGATAAACAAGGCAATTGAAATTTTCAACGAAAAAGAATTTACATCTCGACCTTCACCTTTGTGCTCCATAAATAGTCAGGTTCCATTCCCCCGTCCGCCCCCACACTTTGGGATATTTGACCTTTCATCATATATCATGATCTTCTTCTTCTTCTTCTTCTTCTTCTTCTTCTTCTTCTTCTTCTTCTTCTTCTTCTTCTTCTTCTTCTTCTTCTTCTTCTTCTTCTTCTTCTTCGTCCTCTAAGTGGCAGCCTACAATCTAGACAATCATCACTATCTATTAGTAGATCCTAGATACAATGCTAAAGACCATTATGTGCGCAAAATTAACAGCGCCTTTGAATTGAAAAAAAAAAATACCAGACAAACCCTCTCCTCTTGTTTACTTCTAATAATAAAAAACGATTATTATTAGCTTTTTCTTATATATAGAGCAATATCACTAAACGTGCTCAAAGCGCTTTACAAGGGGTCCCTGGCCAACATCAACACATGTAGGACGAGACATGGCGGCAAAATACAGTACTGCCGTACTATGGCGAAGTCCTAGGTTTGATAGTTTTTTTTTTCCAAGATGAGGGCCATTTAAAATCGATCGATATTTGAAGGGCGAGTTTTCTACTACTACCACTACTACTACTACTACTACTACTACTACTACTACTACTACTACTACTACTACTACTACTGCTACTACTACTACTACTACTACTACTACTACTACTACTACTACTACGACTACTACTACTGCTGCGACTACTCAATTCATCGTCCACGTGTTTGTAATTATTTTTGTTTTTGTTTTTCTTCTTTTCAATTCTCTCTCTTTTCAATTCTCTCTCTCTCTCTCTCTCTCTCTCTCTCTCTCTCTCTCTCTCTCTCTCTCTCTCTCTCTCTCTCTCTCTCTCTCTTCCCTCCCTATTGGACAATTGGCATAAAAGGCTGACCGACCGACCATGCGTGTTCTCCATTACTTATTACTTACACGATCACCAGCAGCTATTATTAATTCACACATGATGACATACATGCTATACGCGTGACCTGGTGAACTGCTTGGCCCTTTGTATGTACGTATGTATGCGCCTGCAAGAAACAACAACGACGACGACCAAGGTCAGCAGCTGTTTTAGGCAGGAGGAAGCCCTTCATTCGTCATTCATAGCCATAAAACAGGCCAAGGGAGCCGGGGTTTGTAATCGTTCGGGATTCTACAGCTTTAATGTATTTAACGGACGATACCAATTATTGTTTTCTATCCTCTGGATAGGACGCCGATCGCTTCCGAAAGTACTTTCCGCTCGATCTCACAGGAACAGACGCGGCCACCTTATCACTACTACTACTACTACTACTACTACTACTACTACTACTACTACTACTACTACTACTACTACTACTTCTTCTTCTTCTTCTTCTACTACTACTACTACTACTACTACTACTACTACTACTACTACATAACTACTACTACACTACTACTACTACTACCTACTACTACGACTACTACTACACTACTACTACTACTACTACTACTACTACTATCATGCTACTACTACTACTACTACTACTAATACTACTACTACTACTACTAATACTACTACTACTACTACTACTACTACTACTACTACTACTATTACTACTGTTCATACTACTTCAGAAAAGTGAGTGGAGCAGGCACTTATGTTGGTAACAACAAGATATGAAGTGAGTAGAAAAGTGCCAGAAGACAATAGAGAATAAAAATTTTTTTCGCGGCGGTGGTGGGGTTTGAACCTGCGACCTTATTGGTACGACAACTCCGCCTGGCAGGTGAGAGCGTGGCTCTACCGTGTGAGCTATCCACGAACACAAAAATATTCGTTTCAAACCCAAAGTCATTTCTAGATCCCTCTCTCACCCACTTCTAGAGATCGCCGATTCGTTCACCACCATCGCGAAGTAATTTTGACCAGCAGTTAAGCTTAATAGCCAATATTCTCATCACAAACAGTATAACATAGAAACGATTGAGACATTGAGTATGCTCCGGTGTATGGGGTGAATTTTTAATTCAGAAAAGTGAGTGGAGCAGGCACTTATGTTGGTAACAACAAGATATGAAGTGAGTAGAAAAGTGCCAGAAGACAATAGAGAATAAAAATTTTTTTCGCGGCTGTGGTGGACGAAAGAAGTGGGTGAGAAGAGGGATCTAGAAATGACTTTGGGTTTGAAACGAATATTTTTGTGTTCGTGGATAGCTCACACGGTAGAGCCACGCTCTCACCTGCCAGGCGGAGTTGTCGTACCAATAAGGTCGCAGGTTCAAACCCCACCACCGCCGCGAAAAATTTTTTTATTCTCTATTGTCTTCTGGCACTTTTCTACTCACTTCATATCTTGTTGTTACCAACATAAGTGCCTGCTCCACTCACTTTTCTGAATTAAAAATTCACCCCATACACCGGAGCATACTCAATGTCTCAATCGTTTCTATGTTTATATGTTTGTGATGAGAATATTGGCTATTAAGCTTAACTGCTGGTCAAAATTACTTCGCGATGGTGGTGAACGAATCGGCGATCTCTAGAAGTGGGTGAGAGAGGGATCTAGAAATGACTTTGGGTTTGAAACGAATATTTTTGTGTTCGTGGATAGCTCACACGGTAGAGCCACGCTCTCACCTGCCAGGCGGAGTTGTCGTACCAATAAGGTCGCAGGTTCAAACCCCACCACCGCCGCGAAAAATTTTTTATTCTCTATTCTTCTGGCACTTTTCTACTCACTTCATATCTTGTTGTTACCAACATAAGTGCCTGCTCCACTCACTTTTCTGAATTAAAAATTCACCCCATACACCGGAGCATACTCAATGTCTCAATCGTTTCTATGTTATATGTTTGTGATGAGAATATTGGCTATTAAGCTTAACTGCTGGTCAAAATTACTTCGCGATGGTGGTGAACGAATCGGCGATCTCAAGAAGTGGGTGAGAGAGGGATCTAGAAATGACTTTGGGTTTGAAACGAATATTTTTGTGTTCGTGGATAGCTCACACGGTAGAGCCACGCTCTCACCTGCCAGGCGGAGTTGTCGTACCAATAAGGTCGCAGGTTCAAACCCCACCACCGCCGCGAAAATTTTTTTATTCTCTATTGTCTTCTGGCACTTTTCTACTCACTTCATATCTTGTTGTTACCAACATAAGTGCCTGCTCCACTCACTTTTCTGAATTAAAAATTCACCCCATACACCGGAGCATACTCAATGTCTCAATCGTTTCTATGTTATATGTTTGTGATGAGAATATTGGCTATTAAGCTTAACTGCTGGTCAAAATTACTTCGCGATGGTGGTGAACGAATCGGCGATCTCTAGAAGTGGGTGAGAGAGGGATCTAGAAATGACTTTGGGTTTGAAACGAATATTTTTGTGTTCGTGGATAGCTCACACGGTAGAGCCACGCTTTCACCTCCAGGCGGAGTTGTCGTACCAATAAGGTCGCAGGTTCAAACCCCACCACCGCCGCGAAAAATTTTTTTATTCTCTATTGTCTTCTGGCACTTTTCTACTCACTTCATATCTTGTTGTTACCAACATAAGTGCCTGCTCCACTCACTTTTCTGAATTAAAAATTCACCCCATACACCGGAGCATACTCAATGTCTCAATCGTTTCTATGTTATATGTTTGTGATGAGAATATTGGCTATTAAGCTTAACTGCTGGTCAAAATTACTTCGCGATGGTGGTGAACGAATCGGCGATCTCAAGAAGTGGGTGAGAGAGGGATCTAGAAATGACTTTGGGTTTGAAACGAATATTTTTGTGTTCGTGGATAGCTCACACGGTAGAGCCACGCTCTCACCTGCCAGGCGGAGTTGTCGTACCAATAAGGTCGCAGGTTCAAACCCCACCACCGCCGCGAAAATTTTTTTTATTCTCTATTGTCTTCTGGCACTTTTCTACTCACTTCATATCTTGTTGTTACCAACATAAGTGCCTGCTCCACTCACTTTTCTGAATAGTGTAGGCGAGCCAACTGCACACCCCTTTGAACCTTGAACAACGCGCGCGCTGACCTATGGCCTTGTCCGACCTCTGTCACGGCTATCCCATTGTGGCGATGCTAAAAATAGTACAGGTTAGTTGGCGAAGAGGGGTATTCTCAGATGACGTCACAAAATGGCCCAACCTGGTGCAAAAAAAAAAACAACTCGCATCCGGGATGGGATAAACTCCGTCTCTATGAGCCTAATGGCTCTGAATCTGAATCTGAACGACTACTTTTACTCTTTGTAATAGGCAATCAAACACTGCCCTTTACATTATAGAATACGATTGTTGACGATGGTCCTTCCCTTCAAATTCAAATAAACGTTGTAACTGTTAACTGTAACAATTATTGTAAATGTAGCAAAATTAACCCTGTTGTGTCCTCCTAATCCTTTAATGCTTTTTTTTTTTTTTTTTTGTCCGTTTTCCGTCAACCCCGGCAGATTCTATTTATAGACACGGAGACTGGAGACTTCCTGCTACGTAGAGCTTTACCTCTGACTCTTTGTTGAGCCTTTTAAAAACAAAAGACAAACAACCCCCCCCCCCCCCCCCCCCCTCTTCTCTTAATGATAATTTATTTTTTATTGAAAAACAAACAAACAAACAATAAACAAAACTCATTCAAATATATCTCATATCCGTTCTTATTTATAACAAGATAAAGAATAACGCTTTTATTCTTCATAGAAAAAAAAAATCCAACAAAACAAATAAAACTAACAAACATCAACAACAACAACAAAACAGCTGGTCTTGATAAATAAGTGTAACACGTCATTAATATAATGATATTATGCCTATTGTGTCTTCATACATCCGCCTTGTTCACGTGCAGTGTTTTATATCTGGACGCATCCAGATTATGATAATGATGCTCGGTTAATTATTATACTGTACACTTAAAAACAGGCCAAAGTAGATTAAACAAGGCAAGCTCATTGGTATGTATAAATACCATCTCTGACGTTCGGTACTTAATTAGCGAGTTTTGACTGGTACTGTACTAACACACAGTCGACAATCATTGGTTTGCGAGCAGTCGTCCCTGAACGGTATTTCATTCCCTTGAATCAAGGGGTTTTAAAAAATTTATAATATATAATATATGTAATGATGATGATGGTGATAATAATAATAATAATAATAATAAAATAATAATAATAATAATAATAATAATAATAATAGTAATAGTAATAATAATATAATAATAGCATAATAATAATATAATAATAGTATAATAATATAATAATAGTATAATAATGTTATAATAATAGTATAATAATATAATAATAGTATAATAATGTTATAATAATAGTATAATAATGTTATAATGATAATAATAATAATGATAATGATAATAGTATTAATAAATCTTTTGACCACTCAAAACCTGGCATTTGTGACAAATCCCCAACCTCGCTCGGACAAATATAACTGGTTGTGTACAAACAATAGGACAAATATAACTGGTTGTGTACAAACAATAGGACAAATATAACTGGTTGTGTACAAACAATAGGACAAATATAACTGGTTGTGTACAAACAATAGGACAAATATAACTGGTTGTGTACAAACAATAGAATGAAGGAAGTTGACACCACTCGACTCTTTGGTATTGTTTTTTTTTCGAATGCTAGTTATGTGATTAGTTCTCACCAGATTATCTCAATGATCAGGCGTTTAGTACCAGTGAGCAATGTGCTTCAACGCATACCATCGATTGCAATTTGAACTAACGGTATTATTGTTAGGTTATAGCTTTCTTTCTTTCTTTTTTTTTTTTTTAAAAGGAACACACACACATAAATTCTCTCTCTCTCTCTCTCTCTCTCTCTCTCTCTCTCTCTCTCTCTCTCTCTATCTCTCTTCTAAATCAGTTACTTATTTAATACTAACGACTCCAAGATCAACAGTTTGTGTACCGTTACCATTCAAGCTCTATCGTCCCGACAGCTGGTGCAACCAACTAAAAAAAACCCCCACAAAACTTCCAACTGAAAAAAACAAAAACAACTTCCAACAAAAAGCATTCGCATAATATATTATAGTGATACAATTAATAATATGCACGATATTACTGTTGATGGAATGTCATGCTTCTAACTAAAATACTCACCTTTTTTACCCACCAAATCAATCATACCAACACACACGACCCTAACGTGTAACCTTTAACGCATATTTATGTTATATACGATTAGGTAAAATACCCACCGGCTCCGGTAGTCAGACATAATAACGCACCGATACACAAGACTGTGTGTGACCTAGAACGCAGTATTGGGTTGCTGGGTCTGATAGACCTGGCGGAAAGTACTTTATGATAGACTAGCGTCTTATCCAAAGGATATCAAGCAATAATCACTATTGTTCGTTTCACACTAAAGAAACCGGGAAAAACTCCAGCTCCATGGGCCTATGGGTCTGAAGGACTACTGCTGCTGCTGCTGCTACTACTACTACTACTACTACTACTACTACTACTACTACTACTACTACTACTACTACTACTACTACTACTACTACGACTACTACACTAACGACTACTACGACTACTACACTACTACACTACTACTACTACTACACTACTACTACTACTACTACTACTAACTACTACTACTACTACTACTACTACTACTACTACTACTATACTACTACTACTACTACTACTACTACTACTACTACTACTACTACTACTACTACTACTACTACTACTACTATACTACTACTACTACTACATACTACTACTACTACTACTACTACACTACTACTACTACTACTACTACTAACTACTACTACTACTACTACTACTACTACTACTACTACTACTACTACTACTA
Source organism: Berghia stephanieae (assembly GCF_034508935.2). Taxonomy (NCBI): domain Eukaryota; kingdom Metazoa; phylum Mollusca; class Gastropoda; order Nudibranchia; family Aeolidiidae; genus Berghia; species Berghia stephanieae. The sequence goes on along the minus strand of NC_088370.1, from coordinate 26,175,404 downwards.
CTACTATACTACTACTACTACTACTACTACTACTACTACTACTACTACTACTACTACTACTACTACTACTACTACTACTACTAACCTACTACTACTACTACTACACTACTACTACTACTACTACTACTACTACCCACTACTACTACTACTACTTTGATTATATGTAAGTTTCCTTTCTATTTCCTTTGTTAAGCATTTCGACAAGCTTCAAGCAGCAACGTTTTCATGGTGGTAAATTATAAAGTTGCTGCCGAGTGCCTGTGTTTTTACGGCGATCTTATGTTTATTGAAGGAATTAAAATTGACGTCACTCGGCTCTTTGTTATTGTTTTTTAGTCAGCCATGTTAATGAGTAGTTCTCACTAAATTCTATCGATCATACTATAAACGTTCAAGGATACACCTACTTTTGTGTGTTGGACGTCATATCCGGCAGGTGGATGATGTTAATATTCTGCCTAAATGCATGGCATAAACAAAAAAAAAAAGACAACTAATGACAGATTACTTTGACGCGGTGTGTTTTTGTGCCTGCGTGCATAATATAATATTTGTGTGTGTGTGTGTGTGTGTGTGTGTGTGTGTGTGTAGTTCCTATGTGTATGTGCTCGTTTGTTTTTGACAACAATAACACAAGACCCCGTTCGTCCTGCCGTGACTCACGGTTGATAGTGTGTCTGATAATTAAATAATTTCCACCGACCTGACCGTGACATTTAACTCGTTAACTGCCATACTCCGGGGGAAAAAAACATGTATTTAAAAATTTGGCCAGAAATCTCGTCCTTAAAAATATCGATGATTTAAATGACCCCCACATCTTGGCAAAGACTCTCAAATCTGGGACTTCGCGGAAGTCGAAGTCCCAGGTTTGAGAGTTTTTTTTTTTTCCCGAGATGAGGATCTCATTTGACTCAATCGATATTTGAAGGACCAGTTTTCTGGCCAAAATTTTAAATACAGGTTTTACCAGGGTACTGCATTTAACTGGTTATATTTACCAATGTTGTGATGAACGTAATTGTAACCTTTGACGCTTTGGATGTAAAATTTCAACACTCCCTTTATGATAAATATCTTACTGGGTCATTGTTCTCAGCCTGATACTAAGCTGCTAGAAGCTGTGAACTTTAAAAAGTAATAAACAAAAATGAATATAACAGCTTCAAAAAAGAACAAAATACCAAACATGGAACGTTTCGGGCTTAATGCCCTTCTCCAGCCAACAACAAAAAACAATAAAGACATAAATACATTACTAAATTCCAGATAGACGACAGAGATATAATCTCTATTTATGTCTTTATTGTTTGATTATTATTATTATTATTATTATTATTATTATTATTATTATTATTATTTTTATTGCTATTATTATTATTATTATTATTATTATTATTATTATATTATTATCATGATCATTGTTGTTATTATTATTTATTCATTTAATTTTCATTTTCATTATCGTTTTTTTTTTGTTTGTTTGTTTGTTGTTTTTAAAAAAATCTCGGTGCACTTTCTTCGCCTTGTAATTATAAGTCGCAATAGAGTATGAAATTAAACACACAAACGGCTGACTGTCATTATTCTTAGAATGTCTGTGGTGACTGAACGCAATTAAAATGTGCCTGTAGTTGCGATATCTTTAGTCAACAGAACCTTTCACCCCTCATCGATTTTCCCAACTTGGTATCGCCCAGTAAAACTCCTTTGGCGTGAGGCCAAAGTTTTCTGGCTGGGCTGGCCTTGTCGGGTTTTCGAATTCTGCTCGTTGACCTACTTTACAGAAAGTGGTACGACAACTCCGTCTGGCAGGTGAGAGCGTGACTCTACCGTGTGAGATATCCACGAACACAAAAATATTCGTTTCAAACCCAAAGTCATTTCTAGATCCCTCTCTCACCCACTTCTTGAGATCGCCGATTCGTTCACCACCATCGCGAAGTAATTTTGACCAGCAGTTAAGCTTAACAGCCAATATTCTCATCACAAACATATAACATAGAAACGATTGAGACATTGAGTATGCTCCGGTGTATGGGGTGAATTTTTAATTCAGAAAAGCGAGTGGAGCAGGCACTTATGTTGGTAACAACTAGATATGAAGTGAGTAGAAAAGTGCCAGAAGACAATAGAGAATAAAAATTTTTTTCGCGGCGGTGGTGGGGTTTGAACCTGCGACCTTATTGGTACGACAACTCCGCCTGGCAGGTGAGAGCGTGGCTCTACCGTGTGAGCTATCCACGAACACAAAAATATTCGTTTCAAACCCAAAGTCATTTCTAGATTCCTCTCTCACCCACTTCTTGAGATCGCCGATTCGTTCACCACCATCGCGAAGTAATTTTGACCAGCAGTTAAGCTTAGCAGCCAATATTCTCATCACAAACATATAACATAGAAACGATTGAGACATTGAGTATGCTCCGGTGTATGGGGTGAATTTTTAATTCAGAAAAGCGAGTGGAGCAGGCACTTATGTTGGTAACAACAAGATATGAAGTGAGTAGAAAAGTGCCAGAAGACAATAGAGAATAAAAATTTTTTTCGCGGCGGTGGTGGGGTTTGAACCTGCGACCTTATTGGTACGACAACTCCGCCTGGCAGGTGAGAGCATGGCTCTACCGTGTGAGCTATCCACGAACACAAAAATATTCGTTTCAAACCCAAAGTCATTTCTAGATCCCTCTCTCACCCACTTCTTGAGATCGCCGATTCGTTCACCACCATCGCGAAGTAATTTTGACCAGCAGTTAAGCTTAACAGCCAATATTCTCATCACAAACATATAACATAGAAACGATTGAGACATTGAGTATGCTCCGGTGTATGGGGTGAATTTTTAATTCAGAAAAGCGAGTGGAGCAGACACTTATGTTGGTAACAACAAGTTATGAAGTGAGTAGAAAAGTGCCAGAAGACAATAGAGAATAAAAAATTTTTTCGCGGCGGTGGTGGGGTTTGAACCTGCGACCTTATTGGTACGACAACTCCGCCTGGCAGGTGAGAGCGTGGCTCTACCGTGTGAGCTATCCACGAACACAAAAATATTCGTTTCAAACCCAAAGTCATTTCTAGATCCCTCTCTCACCCACTTCTTGAGATCGCCGATTCGTTCACCACCATCGCGAAGTAATTTTGACCAGCAGTTAAGCTTAACAGCCAATATTCTCATCACAAACATATAACATAGAAACGATTGAGACATTGAGTATGCTCCGGTGTATGGGGTGAATTTTTAATTCAGAAAAGCGAGTGGAGCAGACACTTATGTTGGTAACAACAAGTTATGAAGTGAGTAGAAAAGTGCCAGAAGACAATAGAGAATAAAAAATTTTTTCGCGGCGGTGGTGGGGTTTGAACCTGCGACCTTATTGGTACGACAACTCCGCCTGGCAGGTGAGAGCGTGGCTCTACCGTGTGAGCTATCCACGAACACAAAAATATTCGTTTCAAACCCAAAGTCATTTCTAGATCCCTCTCTCACCCACTTCTTGAGATCGCCGATTTGTTCACCACCATCGCGAAGTAATTTTGACCAGCAGTTAAGCTTAACAGCCAATATTCTCATCACAAACATATAACATAGAAACGATTGAGACATTGAGTATGCTCCGGTGTATGGGGTGAATTTTTAATTCAGAAAAGCGAGTGGAGCAGGCACTTATGTTGGTAACAATAAGATATGAAGTGAGTAGAAAAGTGCCAGAAGACAAATTCGATGGCTTTATTATTCTTTTTCCCTCATTTCCAGCAGTCGTTCGACCTTGGTACAGAAACCTGCCCATACTATGTCTACAGATTTGTTGACATTTCCGACACGGTCTGACTTGTTTTGTTTCATTGACTTGAGATGAACAAGGACTCCAGTGGCTAAGTGCTAGTACAAAATTACTTTTATGTCCCTCTTTACCTTTACCTCACCCCTCTCCGAGCCTCACAGTTTCCTGCTTTGTTTATTATGTCAAAAATAGAATCGAGTCATCTGCCCTTTTTAAACACATAATTTATTATTACCATCGCTTTGCATATTATGCTTTGAAAGCAGTTTTATACGATTATTTATTGTGTGTCGATGTAAGGTTCGTTTTCTCAGTAGGTATGTTCTTGCTGTCGCTCTGGTATTGATTGTAATTAATAGGGGTCGGTGTCTAACGAGAGCCGTGCATTTGGGCGTACTTATACCTACATGTATTATGTTCGGAGTTTCTTGATCCGCTGTTCGGTAGGCATAGGGATTGTGGTGGGATTTATTGATGGGTTTCAGCTATATATATATATATATATATATATATATATATATATATAATATATATATATATATATATATATATATATATATATATATATATATATATATATAAACATTTGAAATATAATTAAGATAGTTTGACTTCTACAACGTTGTTATCGAGCGTTGCTCTCATCAGGAAGTGGAAGTGAAAGTAGATTGTTGTGTTTTCGTATTTTTATGGATTCGTGTTTATGGAGGTTCGTAATTACATAAAAGGTGTTTGTTTCTATGTAACAACTTTTATGTAATTACGAACCTCCATAAACACGAATCCATAAAAATACGAAAACACAACAATCTACTTCCACTTCCACTTCCTGATGAGAGCAACGCTCGATAACAACGTTGTAGAAGTCAAACTATCTTAATTATATTTCAAATGTTTATAAATAGCTCCTTTTATACTAAAGTTGAGCACTATTATTTCATGGTTTTTGTTTTATAATTCATATATATATATATATATATATATATATATATATATATATATATATATATATATATATATATTATATATATATATATATATATATATATATGTATATATTTGTATATATATATGTATATATATATATATTTATATATAATATATATATATATATATATATATATATATATATATATATATATATATATATATATATGGTTTTCTAAACTGCCATCTGCAAATGATTTTAACTGTCTTCCTGAAGTTAGGCGATCCGAATTGGGGAATGCAATGACGACTTTAGATGTGCTCCTTGAGGTGATCCGGATCTAATGTTGACTTAATTCCAGTCGCTGTTGCTCATTTGGTCCTGATTACAACAATGATGATGATGATAATAATAATAATAATAATAATGATAATAATAATAATAATAATAATAATAATAATAATAATAATAATAATAATGATAATAATAACAATAATCATCATCATCATAATAATAATGATGATGATGATAATAATAATAATGATAATAATTTCATACTCGTGTTCCTATGTGAATCACTTCTTCTTTCTTCTTCTTCTTTCTTCTTCTTCTTCTTCTTCTTCTTCTTCTTCTCTTCTTCTTCTTCTTCTTCTTCTTCTTCTTCTTCTTCTTCTTCTTCTTCTTCTTCTTCTTCTTCTTCTTCTTCTGCTTCTGCTTTTTTTTTTTTTTTTTTTTTTTTTTTTGGTCAGGGATCCTTTTATTAAAAGGATTAAAAGTTTTAATGGATACTAGGCTATACAAAAGTGCATTTTTAAAGGCAATCATCAATGTGCTAACCGCGTGATAGCCATGTTGAAATGGGATACGTGCAATATTATTTCCGGACAAGGCTGCCCACATTTTGATTTTTCTCTTATTTTTGTCTTATCCGCCAATCTTTCCCCGAATACAGATTTTTTGTACTCTGAATATTCGCCGTATTATAAAATTTTTGGCCAGAAAACTCGTCCTTCAAATATCGATCGATTAAAACGACCCTCATCTTAGCAAATTCTCTCAATCCTGGGACGTGACGAATGTTCCAGGTTGGAGTTGTTTTTTTTGTTTTTTTTTCCAAGACGAGGCTAATCTTAATCGTTCGATATCTGAAGGACGAGTTTTCTGGCCAAATTTTTAAATACGTGTTATATATAATATATTATATAATATATATATATAATATATATATATATATATATATATGTATATATATTATATATGTATATATATATATTATATATATATATGATATATATATGTATATGTAAATATTATTTATTTTAAAATATAATATATAATATATATATATATATATAATTATAATTTATATATAATATAAATTTATAATTTTAATGTATATTTTTATCGTATTATATTATAATTATAATTTATATTTATAATATATATTTATATTTTAAATGAAAAAGCAATGTGTATAATCAAATATATAATTTTTTTTTTTGGGGTTTTTTTCGTGTTGTTTTTAATATAAATGTATATTTACTATTAATTTTATTTAAATGTCAAAAAGAAGGATTGCTGTGAAATAACGCAAATGAGAATCTTCCTGTCCGAAGGGGGTTTGTGCTATTCGTGTTGCTCTGTTGACTGATAATAATCGGATAATGATAATGGTTTCTATGATGAGATGATTAATCGTCAAAAGAATGATTTTGTATCTAACAACGAAAATAAAACTCGATGGTTGTGGTGGATGATGTGTTAATAGCTATGCTACTATAATACTATATCCGATAATATTAAATGTATATAATATATGATGAATCAAATAATAATTATAATATAATAATATAATAAAAATAATAATAATAATAATAATGATAAATAATAATAATAATAATAAATAATAATAATAATAATAATAATAATAATAATAATAATAATAATAATAATAATAATAAATAATAATAATAATAATAATAATAAGAATAAATATAATAATAATATATAATATAATATAATTAATATAGTATACGAACCACAGTAATATTATCATGTCGTGTTGCACACTAACGGATTATGACTGATAAAATAGCGATGGAGTATGATTACGTCACTATTCTCTTACTATAGGTGTTTGTTTGTTGTTTTTTATTTGTTTTGTTTTTTTTGTTTGTTTCCAATTTGTTTTGTTTTGATTTGTTGCGATTTGATTTGATTTTCCTTTTTTTCTCTTCTTTCTTTCTTTCTTTTTTTTTTTTTTTTTTTTTTTTTTTTTTTTGTAAATCATCTCGCTGTTATTCTCTAATACATTGTATTATTTTGTGTTTACGATTTATACATGGCATTTGAGTGTATCCCTCTAAGTGGATGATACCTGTGCTTGTGTCTGGATGCGTCTTTTAGGTGATCTCAAACTAAGTACACTGATGGGGGTATACTCTCGGAACTTACATCTGTTCCCTATTTGAACCAATTCCCCTTTGTCTTACCTTTGCTTGGGTGATTTAATTGTAATTCTAGAACTTTTTACTAACCCCTTTTCTTCCTTTTTGCTGGCGCTGATATGGCCTAAACGTGTTGCAAGCGCCGTAAAACCCTTAAAAACAAACAAACACCCAGTCACAATATGTCTCGTCAGGGGGGGAGATGGGTCCTTATGACCCCTTTGATGGAAGCAATCTGTTATTGATGCTATGCGTTTAATTAAAATGTTCACAACCTCCGCCGGTCGAATTTTAGTTACCGACATGGCAAAAACTACATGTGAGCTTTGAACGTTTTTATACTGCCCATATTTAAAAACGCACCGTTGGGTGGTCGTTCTTAATTATTTGAAGGGGTGTGTTGTTGAATACGTTATTAATATAATATCGTTATCGATTTTTAAAAAAAATCGATGTGTTTCAGAAAGTGTAATGATTGAAGAATAAAATGGCACAAAATCATGCAATTTTTGGTGAATGATTTAAAAATTAAACACTTTCTAAAGAAGGGGGAAATTATCAAAAATTGAAAAATTTACAACTCACTTTTCAAATATTTTAGTAACGTGTGTGGGCCACCTCTGGGATCCAAACAGAACCGTATCCTCTTCGCATGGATTGAATTCTTGTCTGTATAAATTTGTGGGGGATGGCGTGCAGAGCGTGCTCTAATTCATGGACGGTGTTGATGACATGATTGTTGCATACACGACGCCCAAGGTCCTCACAGATGTGCTGTATTGGCCTCATATCGAGTGAATATGGTGGCCAGTCCTCACGGTCAAAGTACTGTTGTCGAATAACATCCATGGTGATTCGGGCAGTATGTGGGCAAGCCTCGTCTTTCTGAAAATTGAGAAGGTCGTCGTTTTCCTGAAATGGTGATATCACAATTGGTCTGATGAGCTCATCCAGATACTCATGGGCAGTAACTCGCTCTCTAAAGCATGTAGTGGTGTCCGATGATGGTAGCTGATACCTCTCCACACATGAACATTGCCTCCTTCATAGCGGTCGCTCTCTAGGACGCATTTTTGGGCAAATCTACCCTGCGCCCCTAATCTTTCCTCCATCAGACTGGATAACGTTCAATCTGCTCTCGTCTGTATACAACACAGTGTTCCAGTACAATACTCTTCAACAGTCGTAACGTCACTTCCTTCCTAATGACGCATGGTAACTTAGTAACACTGGCTCTAACGATCGGAACAATGGCGGACGCCCGTATGAAATATTTCCCCTGCGAGCATAAAAGCGTATCCAGAATAAAAAAAACCCCATAAATTTGATAATGTTTTGACTTTTACACATTCTGATCACAAGTCATATGAAAAGTTCTAGCCAGCATGAAGAATAAAAGGTAACGATTTTCTTTGTTTAGAACCAAGATGGCCGCCGTTGCCGGGCGGCGTGACATCAGACTACTGAATCCAATTGGATGACGTGTTCATGCTGCCGGGCCCAGTTGAGGCGACGCTGTCGACGGTGATAGTTCAGCAATGGACCCATATACGGTCGGTGACAGATTAAACCCCGCGTTCCTCAGCCGGTTACGGACGGTATATGGTGGTTGATGTTTCAAGAGCTGTTTGAAACCGGGTACGCAGATGTGTCATTACAATATGGCAGTCTTGCACGTGCGTTGTTACACGTCGTTGCCCGCTGCGCTGTGGAGGTTGGACACTGTCATGACGTTGCACTAACCTTGAAATTGTAATGTGACGACAATAGGAGCGATCTATATTCATGTTTTCGTCCAACCAAGTCATCGATCACATAATTTGTTGCTGTACAAAGATTGGACATTTCTCAATAAATGTAAACATACTGCTTTGTTTATGAACGTGTAAACATACCCTAGAGTTATGATGAGCAAAATGACCAATTGTGACGTTGGATATTTCTCAAACTGTGAACACCTTTCACTATGTGGGTCATTTTGAGCACACTTTGCAATGTGACCAATGACCCCGAGCACACGGAAATGTAATATAGATCATCCCCATTCATCCGTCTTGCAGTTTCCCTTATTAGCATACATGCACACTAAACTGTATGGCGACACAACGCTCGTCGTGACTTCAAACAGGCATCTTGTATTACTGTTTAAATGAAAGCCATTGAAATAAAATTTCAATAATTCAGTTTCAAACATAGTAGTCCTTCAGAGCCATTCGACTCACGGAGCCGGAGTTTATCCCGGTTTCTATAGCCTGAAATGGACAATAGCAATTGGATCCTTTGGATAGGACGCTTGTCTCTCGCATAGTACTTTCCGCTAAATCTAACAGACTCAGCTACCCATTCACTGCTGGGCGGACAGGGGGGGGGGGGCAGAAAAAAAATCTCGATTGCATTCTGTGTCGATCTCGGTTCCTTTGCGTGTGAAACGAGTGCTCTACCAACTGAGCTATCGGGGACCCCGTTTCAAACATACTGCACATGTATTATGCAAAATATTGCACGTTTTTATCAAGCCATTTTCATGAACATCTACTTTGATCATAACACATAGAGTCTCAGCGACAGGTTGTTGTTCATAACATTGGAATCACGTGAATTACGGTACCACTGAAATGTCACCGTGACAAAAGATATCAAGTTGTTTTTTGTCCATGGTTCGTTTTTATGTGTGAGCAATTGGATTCAGTAGTCTGATGTCACGCCGCCCGGCAACGGCGGCCATCTTGGTTCTAAACAAAGAAAATCATTACTTTTTATTCTTCATGTTGGCTAGAACTTTGCATATGCCTTGTGATCAGAATGTTTTAAATTCAAAACATGATCAAATTTATGTGGTTTTTTCCCTCTGGATACGCTTTATGCTCGCCTGAGAAATATTTCATACGGGCGTCCGCCATTGTTCCGATAGTTTAGAGCCAGTGTTACTAAGTTACCATGCGTCATTAGGAAGGAAGTGACGTTACGACTGTTGAAGAGTATTTAGATTGAACGAAGATGACGTCACTCAGGTCTTTGTTTTTGGGTTATTTTTTATTTTTTATTTTTGCTATCCATGTTTTTGAGTAATTCTCACTTATAAACTGTATTAACCGGACTATACACGTTCAGGTTAGACATAGTTTTGTGTGTTGGTCCATTATACTTCCGAATACTCTTCAACAGTCGTAACGAGACTTCCTACCTAATGACGCATGTTAACTTAGTAACACTGGCTCTAAACTATCGGAACAATGGCGGACGTCGTATGAAATATTTCTCCGGCGAGCATAAAAGCGTATCCAGAGGAAAAAAAAACCCCATAAATTTGATTATGTTTTTACTTTTACACATTCTGATCACAAGGCATATGAAAAGTTCTAGCCAGCATGAGGAATAAAAAGTAATGATTTTCTTTGTTTAGAACCAAAGATGGCCGCCATTGCCGGGCGGTGTGACATCAGACTACTGAATCCAATTGCAATGTTGTGAGCTTCTTCGTCAAGCGCATTCTATCTATGGTTTGATTGATGTAATTAATGAGAACTAATCACCAAATTGGCTGTTTAAAAACAATAAAAAAGAGCTAATGAAGTCAACTTCAGTCAATTTGTTATTATGTTTTAGTTATTGTTTTACGGCCACTAGTTGTGTGGTTCGTTCTAACGAGATTTGCTCAACCAGACTTTCAACGTTAAAGGTTACACGTGGTTTTTTGTGATAGTACGATTGATTAGGCGTGTAGAACTAGTGAGTATTTTATAGATAGTATTCGCTTGGCTAAGAAGCTCACAACATTGCCATCCGGAAGTATAACAGACCAACACACAAAACTATGTGTAAGCTTGAAGGTTTATAGTCTGGTTAATACAGTTTAGTGAGAATTACTCATACACGCGGATGGCAAAAAAAAAAAAACAAAACAAAAAAACAAAGAACAAAACAAAACAAAAAAAAAAAACAGTAATAAAGACCCGAGTGATGTAATCTTCATTCTATCTATAGATAGTATGCGCTTGGCTAAGAAGCTCATAACATTGCCATCCGGAAGTATAACGGGCCAACACATAAAACTGTGTATCCATGAACGTTTATAGTTAGGTTAATACAGTTCAGTGAGCATTACTCATAAACGCGGATGGCAAAAAACAATAACAAAGATATGAGTTACGTCATCTTCGAACTATCTATATAAACCATTAACATCTAATAGATGATAATGATATAAACGCATACTGTCGATGGTAATACTGTGTTGTTTGCCTAATAGACACCGACATAATGTAAACAATGGCAGTCTTGGTAAACATAGCAAACTACACAGGTTTTACTATCGATGGTATGCGTCTAAGTAAAATACCAAACTGTTCTACCGTTTAATCAATAGATAGTGTGCGCTTGGCTAAGAAGCTCACAACATTGCCATCCGGAAGTATAACGGACCAACACACAAATTTATGTGTATCCTTAAACATTTATAGTCTGGTTAATACAGTTTAGTGAGAATCACTCATAAACGTGGATGGCCAAAAAACAATAACAACGACTCGAGCGACGTTAACTTCATTATATTTATAGATAGTTCGAAGATGACGTCACTCAGGTCTTTGTTATTGTTTTTTGCCGTCCGCGTTTATGAGTAATGCTCACTGAACGGTATTAACTTGGCTATAGATAGTATGCAGATGACGTCACTTAGGCCTTTGTTATTGTTTTTGCCATCCGCGTTTGTGAGTTGTTCTCACTAAACTGTATTAACAAGACTATTAAAGTTCATGGTTACACAGAGTTTGTGTGTTGGTCCGTTATACTTCCGGGTGGCAATGTTGTGAACTCCTTGGCCGAGCGCATTCTATCTATAAACGTTAATGGATGCACACAGTTTTGTGTGTTGGTCCGTTACACTTCCGGATGGCAATGTTATGAGCTTCTTTGCCAAGCGCATACTATCTATAGGACCAACACAGAAAACTATGTGTAAACGATAACTAGTCACCCATCTGGCTGTATAAAAAACATTAACAGTGATCACAGAGAGAGAGGTCGGATTTCATTCACGTTATTGTTTATAAACAACCAAATATATTATTTGTCCGAGCACGTGTGAAGGTGTGTCACAAATTCCATTTTTTGACTAGTCAAATATCTACTGGTTAATTTAGCTCTAACGGCCATTGTTAACATTTGGACGACTGTCCGAGGGGTGTGGTTATGTTCCCTTCCACATGCTCTCTCCCAACATCAAAGGTTACGTACAATTTACTAGTTGTGTTTGTTTTCGACTGTTTTGTCGATTAGAACGAAGTGAGCGTTTTATTTCACCATGAATGGGAGCGATCTTTATTCATGTTTTCGTCCAACCAAGTCATCAATCACATGATTAGTTGCTGTCCAGCTATTGGATATTTCTTCAGAAATGTAAACACGCTGCTTTGTTTATGAAAGTTGTAAGCATACTCATGTGTCAAGCTGAACAAAATGACCAATGAGCATGATCTATATTAACTTTCCATGTGCTCGAGGTCATTGGTCACATTGCAAAATATGCTCAAAGTGACCTACATAGAGAAAAGTGTTCACAGATTTTGAACTATCTAACATTACGATTGTTCAGCTTGACACATGGGTATGTTTACAACTTTCATAAACAAAGCAGCGTGTTTGCATTTGTTCAGAAATGTCCAATAGTTGGACAGCTCCAAATCACGTGATTGATGACTCGGTTGGACGAAAACATGAATATAGATCGCTACCATTGAATGCGATAATATCGCGGATACCCTGGTTGGTAATTTGGATTTAATAACAATGGCGATCTTTATCATCATCATCATCATTATCGTTGTCGTCGTCATCATCATTATCACCACCACCACCATCATTATCATCATCGACCTACATGGTGTTGAAAGCGCCGTTAAACACCTAAAAACAAACACATCATCATCGTCATCATCATTGGCGCCATCACCATGAGTGTCATTGACAACATACTATGTGTTTTGTGTGTGTGTGTGTGTGTGTGTGTGTGTGTGTGTGTGTGTGGTTTGGTTAGACCAATTAACACATTTCCCCTTCCACCCCCACCCCTCCCCTTTGGAATGTAGTAGTACCTCATAATTGCCATTTATCCCGACAACTAAATGATCAATAGAGACAGCAATTCCTTCACAATACCGTGGCCTATACTATTATATCATCTTGTCTTTTTTTTTTTTTTTTTTAAATCAACCCAAAACACACAGTTTTTCAAAATTTGGCCAGAAAACTCATCCTTAAAAATCAATAAAATAAAATGACCCTCATGTTGTCGAAGACTCGGGACCCGATAGCTCAGTTGGTAGAGCACTCGTTTCACGCGCAAAGGGACAGAAATTGATTCCGGGTGCAGTCGAGTTTTTTTTTTGACCCCCCCCCCCCCTGTCCACACAGCAGTGATTGGGTAGCAGGGTCTGTTAGATCTGGCGGAAAGTACTTTGCGATAGACTAGCGTCATATCCAAAGGGTAGCAAGCAATTGCTATTTTCTGTTTCATGCTGTAGAAACCGGGAAAACCTCCGGCGCCATGGGCCTCATGGCCAAGAAGCTCACAACATTGCAATCCGGAAGTGTTAAGGACCAACACACAAACCTATGTGTATCCGTGAACTTTTATAGCCTGGTTAATGCAGTTTAGTGAGAATTACTCATAAACGTGAATTGCAAAAAACCATAACAAAGACCTGAGTGACATCATCTTTCATTCTATCTATAACCGGCTGTACAATCCTCATATGGAAATAAGTTTCTATCTTTGTTTTGCATACAATAGGAAAGCACGTGTGTTAGCGTGCCGTTTCTCCGTGTATCAGGGACCAGGTGTTGAATTTAAATGTTTATAGATAGAATGCGCTTGGCCAAGGAGTTCACAACATTTTCATCCGGAAGTATAACGGACCAACACACAAACTCTGTGTAACCATGAGCGTTTATAGTCAGGTTAATACAGTTTAGTGAGAACAACTCACAAACGCGGATGGCAAAAACAATAACAAAGGCCTGAGTGACGTCATCTGCATACTATCTATAGAAGAAAGAATAACAGGGTTGGGGGGGGGGGGGGGAGTAGAGTCATAGATTATGGCGTTATAATGCTTCTCAAGAATGTATGATCATTAGATATAGAGGAGAGAGAGAGAGAGAGAGAGAGAGAGAGAGAGAGAGAGAGAGAGAGAGAGAGAGAGAGAGAGAGAGATTTTTAAAGGGGATGCTTATTAAACGACACGGAAGGGACGGAGGGAGGAGAGAGAGAGAGAGAGAGAGAGAGAGAGAGAGAGAGAGAGAGAGAGAGAGAGAGAGAGAGAGAGAGAGGGGGGGGGGGGGGGGGGGGGGGGGGAGATAGATATTTTAAAAAGGGATGCTTATTAAACGACACGGATTCTGATGTGATTTCAGCGAACAAGAAGAATAGAGCAGATGAATCCAATTCCAAAACGTATCAGCCAGCCAGTCGTCTTTGAAAAAATGTTAAAGGTCACGCGGTTTTGTGACGTCACGTAAATCAATACGCGTCTGTGACAGAATGGCGACGACGAGCGATCGTCACCGCTCGTCGTCTGAAAAAATGAAAATTCCTTCCAAGCAAGAATTAATGTGCAATAATATAATATTGCGGTACAAGAAGATGACGAAGACCACGATGATGATGACGACGACGACGACGACGGTAACGGGGGTTCAAGCTTTTGTGGTTCATTATTCTCCAGACAAATTCTTATTTCTCAAGGAACCCCACCCTCCAACTCTTCCTCCAACCTCCCACCCCTTTATTCCTCTCTCTGACCTTTATGTGAAATGTTTTGAGCTGGTGTTAACCAGTAACGAAGTGGTTTTCTCTCTCTCTCTCTCTCTCTCTCTCTCTCTCTCTCTCTCTCTCTCTCTCTCTCTCTCTCTCTCTCTCTTTCTCTCTCTTATATATTATATATATATATATATATATATATATTATATATATATATATATATATATATATATATATATTCGTCTACAGAGCTGATCATGATACGGTTGCTCTAAATCCAACTCAAATGGTTAGCAGATTATCTGAAAATTACGAAGTGCTAAGAACTACCTATGAAACGTCACCAGGCCCAGCCGAAGGTTATCCCCAGCCTTCGTAAATTTATGGCCTGGCCGTCGCCTTGCTAACTTAAAAGATATCAAGAATGAAGATGACGTCACTCATGTCTTTGTTATTGGGTTTTTTTTCGCCATACGTGTTTGTTAGTAATTCTCACTAAACTGTATTAACCAGATTATAAACGTTCAAGGTTACACATTCACATAGTTTTGTGTGCTGGTCCGTTATAATTGTGCGGCTATGTGGTCTCGTGGTATGACACTCGCTTTTCGGATCGGAAGGTCCTGAGTTCGAGCCTCGCGCTCGGCGCATAGTTGAGTCCTTGGAAGAGACTCTTTACTCACATTTTCTCACCGTACTCAGGTTTAAAATGAGTACCTGGCCGTTAACAGCGTTATCTTTGTCCGAAAAATTGTAATATCGCCTAATAGGCGTTATGTCCCGTCCTGCATGTTAAATATTGCTGTTGACCAGGGACCCCTTGCAAAGCGCTTTGAGCACATTTAGTGGATATTGCGCTATATAAAAGCTCAATTTAATAATTCCGGATGGCAATGTTCATATTTCATTGGAAGTGTAAAACCACTGGATACATACACTGTGTAATAGCCTTCAACAGTCATGACGTCACTTCCCTCGTATTGACGCATAGTAACTTAGTAACTGGCTCTAAACTATCGGAACAGTGGCGAACGCCCTTATGAAATACTTCTCCGACGAGCATAAATCGTGTATCCAGAGGAGAAAAACATAAATATGATCATGTGTTGACTTTTATACATTCTGACACAAGACATATGAAAAGATCTAGCTAGCATGAAGAATAAAAAGTACCGATTTTCTTTGTTTATAACCATGATGGCCGCTGTTGCTGGGCGACGTGACATCAGACTATTGAATCCAATTGATCTTCTGGTGTTAGAGTGATGGCATCTTATTTTCTGGTCTAAGTATATGCTGGTCGTCTATAAATCTCATCCATCCTCACTCTTTTAAGTCCCGCAATCCCGAGAATCTGTCTGTTCATCCTGCTACTAAAATAGTTATGCCACCTTTAGGGAACATATTCATTACTGGTGCTCTGAAGGACTGGTTAACGGACAATGATAGCAATTGCTTTCTACCCTCGGGGTAAGACGCTAGTAAGTCTATCGCAAAGTACTTTCCACTAAACATAACTGAACATCTACCCAATCATTGCGGTGAGTGACAGTGGGCAGGGGAGTCAGAAACCCCCCCCCCCCCCCCCCCCCCCCCCCCACAAAAACCCAACTTTCATCTCGACTTCATCAAGGATAGAATGCAGTTCCTTTGCACATGAAGCGAGTGATCTACCAACTGAGCTATCGGGGATCCCCCCCCCCCCCCCCACCCCCTCACCCATCACATAGTAAGCATTGAATGAAAAATTCGATTAGCAGGAGGTTAGCCAATAAGAAGACATTTTGTGGGTGTTAATATGTATGTGTGCTTGGGGGGCGGGGTTGTTGTTTTTCTTTCCCAGTTTCCTTGAAATCTTAGAGAGGAAAGAAAAAGAAAAACAAAAACTCCGACATGGATTGCTATTATTGTTGTTGTTCTTATTGCTAATGTTGTTGTTGTGTTTGTTGTTATCATCATCTGACTCATAGGTCAAGTGCATCAATCGTTAAAATGCCAAGGCTTTTTAGGGAAATGAATGGTTATGATAATAATAGTAATGATGATGATGATGACGACAAAAACGACGACGACGATAACAATAATAATAATAATAATAATAATGATAATAATAGTAATTTTAATGATAATAATGATAATAATAATAATAATAATAATAATAATAATATAATAATAATAATAATAATAATAATAATAATAATGATGATGAATAATAATAATAATAATAATAATAATAATAATAATAATAATAATAATAATAATATAATAATAATAATAATAATAATAATAATAATATAATAATAATAATAATAATAATAATAATATAATAATAATAATAATAATAATAATAATAATAATAATAATAATAATAATTATATAATGATATAATAATAATTATTTATTATTATTATTATTATTATTATTATTATTATTATTATTATTATTACTATTATTATTATTATTATATTATTATTATTATTATTATTATATTATATTATTATTATTATTATTATTATTATTATTATTATTATTATTATTATTTGGAAAAACTCAGGAACAAGATCGTTTTCAGTTTTCATCAGTTTCTCTTGGTTGAATAACTCATGAAAACGGTCTTTTCTCCTTAGTTTTTTTTCACATTATTTATTTAGTATTGGAGTATTTTAGTACTGAATCTTACAAAGAAGCGACCTTTCTGTGCAGCCACTCAGACATGTTTTATTACGAGTTTCAAGTTTCAAGTTTTATCATTACCACGTAGTATAGATAGAATGAAGTTAACGTTGTACTGATCTTTGTTGTTATTTTGCCATCTTTGTTGTTATTTTGCCATCCGCGTTTATGAGTAATTCTCACTAAAATATTAGCCAGACTATAAACGTTTAGGGTTACACATAGTTTTGCGTCTTGGTCCGTTATACTTCCGGATGGCAATGTTGTGAGCTTCTTAACCAAGCGCATACTATCTATAGCAGAGATGGACGCTGTTGTTCAACGTACACTTATATTCAGGCCTGGTAGTCGATCGCTACTAGACTAAGGCTTTGAATTTGGGATTGCAGGATGTTTGGTGTCTCAGCGGCGGTGCGATGGGTGCCCTTTCTGCACGTCTTTCACTAGAGTCGAGCGATTTTGTCACTTACGAGAGTCAAGCGATGTTGTCACTAGAGTCAAGCGATGTTGTCCCTAGAGTCAAGCGATGTTGTCACTCGAGTCAAGCGATGTTGTCACTAGAGTCGTGCGATGTTCAGCGTTATCATTTAAGTGAGTGGATGAATAAATGGGTGGCAGTACAGTTTTCGTGGAATTTCTGGTCCCGGAGCTGCATCATTGGAAAAAACAAAAAAACAAAAAAAACTTGAGCTTTTATATAGCGCAATGTCCACTAAATGTGCTCAAAGCGTTTTATAAGGGGTCCCTGACCAACACAGCAACACGTGTAGAGCGAGACATGACTCCTGTTAGGCGAAAATACATTTTTTTTCTGACAGAGACAACCCTGTTAACGGCCATGTACTCAT
This sequence comes from Berghia stephanieae, assembly GCF_034508935.2. NCBI lineage: Eukaryota > Metazoa > Mollusca > Gastropoda > Nudibranchia > Aeolidiidae > Berghia > Berghia stephanieae. The sequence continues at coordinate 26,156,967 of NC_088370.1, read as the reverse complement.
TTTACACCTAAGTACGGTGAGAGAATGTGAGTAAAGAGCCTTTTTCCAAGGACTCAACTATGCGCTGAGCGAGGTTCGAACCCAGGTCCTTGCGGTCCGAAAGTTAGTGTCATACCACAAGACCACATAGCCGCACGGGAAAGGCACCTAACACAGGCAATGGCGGATATTGTAAGAGTATTGGTACAGAAAGGATGGAACTGTATGGAATAGAAATATGGTTCTATATGGCCTGCTCGTGGACATAGATGAAGCATTGTGAAATGCATTGAGCATGGTAACTCCACGGAAATGCCAATATTATAAATATTTACTTTTTTAAAAATTTGATGGTCGTCGAGAACAATATATTTCACATTGGTTTGAGAGCATTTCCACATTACAGCAATGAGCCCATTAAAATTGGGCTACCAGACCTGTAAATAGATATACGTCGGAGTAATTAATTTTCAACGTCCTCTCGACATTTACGACCTTGAAGCCTATCAGTTTGGTTGTTTTGTAAAAATAATGTTTAATCAAGTGATTTATTTAGATTATAATGTGACAAAAATAAACTCTAGGAAGTTGTAATTAGATAGGAGGATAGAAGGTGAAAATCATGATGAGTAGTAGTCATTGTCTGGTAGTAGTCTATGCGCAGAGTAGGGGGTCCCGATAGCTCAGTTGGTAGAGGACTTGCTTCACATGCAAAGGGACCGAGAGAGATCCCTGCTAATGTCGAATTTTTTGTTGTTGATTTTTTTCTTCTGAATCCCTTGTGATTGGGAATCTGGGTCAGTTATATCTGGCGGAAAGTACTTTGCGATAGATCAGCGTCCTATCTAAAGGGTAGCAAGAAATTGCTATTGTCCGTGTTTCACGCTACAGACAGTAGGCGCTTGGTGAAGAAGCTCACAAAATGGCCAACCGGAAGTGTAACGGATCAGCACACAAAACTATGTGTAACTTTGAACGTTAATAGTCTGGTTAATACAATTTAGTGAGAATTACTCGTAAACGCGGATGGCAAAAAGCAATAACAAAGACCCGAGTGACGTCAACTTCATTCTATCGCCATGGCTCTAAAGGACAACCATGCCCAAAGGAGCAAGTAAAAAACAGTGTCTGATAATTTCATCAGGGGAAAAGAATACGAATTAGATTATATTATTATATATATTTTTGTTTAAATGTGTTTTATTTTCTAAGTTTCTTGTTTTCTTTCTGTTAAATTAGAATACCGAACCCTTTCCCAATCGTTGCATTTACTTGCGAGTGAGCGATGGAGGTTGAGGGGAGGGGGGGGGGGGGGGGGGGGGAAAGGGTCGGATTCCAAATCGTAAGATGAGAGCAACAGAAATCATAATTTAGAATTTTAAAAAACAAACATACTTGAGCTTTTATATAGCGCAATATCCACTAAACGTGCTCAAAGCGCTTTTACAAAGGGTCCCTGACCAACAGCAAGACGTAACATTATGTAGAACGAGACGACATGACGCCTGTTAGGCGATAATACCATTTTTTTCCGACAAAGACAAAACTATTAATGGGCAGGTACTCATTTTACACCTGAGTACGGGGAGAGAATGTGAGTAAAAAGCCTTTTCTAAGGACTCAACTATGCGCCGAGTGAGGCTCAAACCAGGACCTTCCGATCCGAAAGCGAGTGTCATACCACTAGACCACATAGCCGCACATGAATATGGATGTGTTACATTTTCTTACTTATTTGCCTTCTAGAACACTGTACGCTTTCCCAGTTGCTGTAATGGGAGAATAAAGTTCGGATTACAAATCGCAAGATGAGAGCGAAAGAATGTATTTATCGCACCCCTCAAACGATTCTAATTCTTCATTATTTCATGGGGAGGGTGTGTGTGTGTGTGTGTGGGGGGGGGGGGGGGGGGGGGTAGAGAACAAACATCGTCGTGTGACATTTTAAAGTTAATTTTAACCCTTAGAAATCTGACGTCACAAATTGTTTTCGTAAACCTAAAATCATTCCTCGTTACAATTTATGGGAGAAGCACGAAAACATGTTTGATAATGATAATGATTATGAAAATTGTAGCAACAACAACAACTACGACTACGACTACGACTACTACTACTACTACTACTACTACTACTACTACTACTACTACTACTACTACTACTGCTGCTGCTACTGCTACTACTACTACAACCATCACCATCATCATCATCATCCAAAATTGCTACAATCACAACTACTACCACCAGCACAACCACCACCATCATCATCATCATCATCCTCTCTCTCTCTCTCTTTCTCTCTCTCTTTCTCTCTCTATCTCTCTCTCTCTCTCTCTCTCTCTCTCTCTCTCTCTCTTTCTGCCCCCCCCCTCTCCTCCTCCCTCACCCCCCACCCACTTTTCTCCTCCTCTCTCTTGGATGGAACCCGACGTTGTATGTATTTTATTTATATCAAGCAAAGTAGTTCACTTGCGCCCAATTGCCACTCCTGTTTGATCTTCAACAGATCGAATTTCCAGAATTTATGTCCAAATTATTTTCGATTTGTCTTCAAGGTCATTCTATTTTATAATGCCCCTCCCCCGCTTCCGCCATCACCACAAAATTTTCCCGTCGTCGTCTCTCTCTCTCTCTCTCTCTCTCTCTCTCTCTCTCTCTCTCTCTCTCTCTCTCTCTCTCTCTCTCTCTCTCTCTCTCTCCGTCTTCTTCTTCTTCTTCTTCTTCTTCTTCTTCTTCTTCTTCTTCTTCTTCTTCTTCTTCTTCTTCTTCTTCTTCTTCTTCTTCTTCTTCTTCTTCACCCCCTCTCCCTCTTCTACCTCTCCCCCTTCTCTCTCTCTCTCTCTCTCTCTCTCTCTCTCTCTCTCTCTCTCTCATATTAATCCGAATCCAGAGTTATGACGCTGCGATTCGAAAACTGATACTTTTACGGATTATTTATTTATTATTACTTTCCCCATTCTTTGTCTACTGTAATTATGTCTGGCATTACTTTACATACGTGTCGTCTGCTTCGAAATCAACATCCGGTGGAGAGGGAAGTCTTTTCGGATGTTTCTTTTGATAACAAAAATACTGATGTGATATATATCAACTCTTTTTTATTTGATTCAATAATTTTGATATAAAAAAAAAATGTATTTATTTTTATGTTCATGTTTAAAGAAATATTGCGTCTGTTGAAGCAATCTCGACCCGCCCACCCTAATATTATGGATAATTATTTCATGATGCATCAACGTTCTACCAGACACCCCCCGAATTACGTGTATTCCATTTGGTTCTTCTTCCTCTTCTTCTTCTTCTTCTTCTTCTTCTTCTTCTTCTTCTTCTTCTTCTTCTTCTTCTTCTTCTTCTTCTTCTTCTTCTTCTTCTTCTTCTTCTTCTTCTTCTTCTTCTTCTTCTTCTTCTTCTTCTTCTTCTTCTTCTTCTTCTTCTTCTTCTTCTTCTTCTTCTTCTTCTTCTTCTTCTTCTTCTTCTTCTTCTTCTTCTTCTTCTTCTTCTTCTTCTTCTTCTTCTTCTTCTTCTTCTTCTTCTTCTTCTTCTTCTTCTTCTTCTTCTTCTTCTTCTTCTTTTCTTCTTCTTCTTCTTCTTCTTCTTCTCTTCTTCTTCTTCTTCTTCTTCTTTATTATTATTATTATTATTATTATTATTATTATTATTATTATTTTATTATTATTATTATTATTATTATTATTATTATTATTATTATTATTTATAACGTTCATAACGGTGGATTAAAAGATGGCGAACCGGACGGCACAATATTAGTAGGGTCATTGATATTTAAAAAATGAAAAATGTAAATGGAAATACCCCACCCCCTTCCTTTTTAATTTCTCTCATTTTATCAACAAAAAAAAAAAACAAAAAAAAAACCAAAAAAAAAAAATGTCTCGAAGTGCGCGAGCGTGTGTTCTGAATTACAGCCCCTGCCATTCTTCTCTCACTTTCTCATATACTTTCTCAATAATTTTTTTCCCTTGATGTGTTTGTATGTGCGCGCGCGCTTGTGTCTATATATCTATTAATCTATCTATCTATCTATCTATCTATCTATCTATCTATCTATCTATCTATCTATCTATCTATCTATCTATCTATCTATCTATCTATCATCATTCATAATCATGAATGCGGTGATACGGATGATGATGGCGAAGATAGAAATATCATTAATAACAATGACTCTGATGATGCTGTGTTACGGTCTTGAAATTCTGTCGTTTTTCTGTGCCTACCCCCCTACCCCCAACCCCCCCCCCCCCCACCCTATCCACCACTTCCTTTCCCTCCCTTGGCGATAACGACATAATAATACTCTTTTACTCCTAAGCAAACAAACAAACAAACAAAAAAATAAAATAAAATAACAAGGACAGTAAAAAAAAAAAAGAACCGAACAAAACAGACAAACAAACAAAAACAAACCCTCATAAAACTAGGGCTTGTGTCAATCCAATAAAGGCTTCATTATTTCAGATTGTTTTTGTTTTGTTGAAGAGGTCAACCCCCCCCCCCCCTACCCACCCCTAGTTCGGTTTATAAGAAAATAATTGTTTTTGAGTATTATTGTTGGTGGATTTTTTTTCTTCATCTCTTTAACTTCTTCTTAGTCCAATTGCTTGTTTTGATCATGAGCCTCAAAATAAAGTTACAAATGAATGATTGATACTCCTGCCTCGATTTCAAAAGAAATTTGTGGTTCGATCCCAAACAGGGCCTTCTAAAAACTATTTGGGCGCCTCGATCCCAAATCATTATTTATTTATTTAGTTTTCTTCACCAATATTTTTTAACGTTTGATTTGTTTTGTATATGTTTGTTGTATTTTATTATTTATTCATTTATTTTGGTCACCTTTTGTCATGTTTTCTTTCATCGCGGCAATGTGTGCCTGCAGTGCAGAAATATACGCAATACTTTGCCATTTCCATCGGGTCATGGAGACTTTGTTTTCGCATTGATTTTACTTGCTTTTACCCCGGTAAAGTCTTCCCCGCATTCTATTTATAAACAGCAGACTGCTAGAAAAGTTCAAGGTCGTAGTCAGGGGAAAATGACTCATCATCTTGTGTCCGGCAGGTCGTTGGGTCGGTCGTTTATCTCTCATGTCGGCGTGTCCTCGGTCGGTTCTTCCGATTTAGTCCGCCCATCCTCGGGTGATTCCGCCTCTGATATCTTGACAACGATTGGCTGTTTCCCTTGGTCCGTCGAACCGAGGAAACCCGAATCGGAGTTTTTACTTCACGCGACTCGCGACCTGTGGCACTCTTGAATAATAATATAACAAATTACGTAATACTAGGAGAAAAACATTTTTTTAAACCTCGTCCTTCAACACCCTAAATTATTGAAAACGGATAGTGTAATGATAATAATGAAAGCTGGCTTTCAAATCCCGATTTAAAAATTAGACATAGGAAAGCCACACATCGACGAGACACGACCGCACACAAAATAAAATTTAAAAATAGGTCATTTCGTTACATGGCATGGGTAAATCCGCCCCCACACAAAGATGTGATAGTTCCCCTCCCGCCTCCTTCCCGTTTCCTCTTTCTGAGTTCTTCCGTTCTTCCTCAGCTGTTTCTCTCTCTCTCTCTCTCTCTCTCTCTCTCTCTCTCTCTCTCTCTCTCTCTCTCTCTCTCTCTCTCTCTCTCTCTCTCTCTCTCTCTTCCCCCCCCCCTCTTCCCACAATATTCCTTTTCGAGGCCACGTACCGTGACCTCCCTGACTGGAGGATCGCTTTGTTGTTGTTTTGAAACCCTAGAGAATCCCTACATAATTGTTATCAATAAACTGCGTGTTCTTGTATTGTATACTTTTATACTTCTTATAATTATTCGTTATTGGGCGCTTAAAGTTCATGGAAAGGGCTCCTTTCCTGAAAACGATCAATTCTATTTCACAACTGTACTTTTTATAGGCAACTCGTGAAATGACATAATATGTTTTTCTACGACCCAATCAATTGCTATTTCTGTTTAGATGCTTCTCTCTTTATCGCTTTGAAAATAAGTGTACACAGATGCTTTAATCTTTAATATAGCCTAATGATGATGATGATGATGATGATGATGATAATAACAATAATAATAACAACAATAGTAGTAATAATAATACTAATAATGATGATGATGATGATGATGATGATGATGATGATGATAAGAAGAAGAAGAAGAAGAAGAAGAATATTATCATCATCATCATCATCATCATTATTATTATTATTATTATTATTATTATTATTATTATTATTATTATTATTATTATTATTATTATTATTATTATGGAAATAATAATCATTATCGTCGTTGTTCTTGTTCTTCTTTTCTTTTCCATATTGTCATTTTTCCTTCTTTTTTTCCCCTTTCCACAGTGGCTTCCTCACAGCCTACCAGTAGAAAAGCAAGCATTTTGTCCAGAGCTGCATCGTCGTCGTCGTCGTTATCATCGTTGACGACATCTTCACCTCTGGTCACCCAGTCCAGTGTACCCACACCTCCACCACCACCTCCAAATGCTGGTGGAGGTGCCGCTGTTGCCCCTCAATTATCACCGCCATCATCATCATCTTCATCGGCATCATCAATTCGGGTTCAAAGCGTCACGGAAGAGACAGGGGGTCTCCCTGGTTTGCCCCTTTTCTTTTTTATTTTATTTTGTTTTTTCTTTTCTTTTCTTTTTTTTTCCCTACCAATTGTTATCATTTGTTGCTTTTTAGTTACTTGATATTTTTAAAAAACTTTTTCTGATATTGTTGTTGATGATGATGATGATGATGATGATGATGATGATGATGATAAAGAAGCTGAGGAGGAGAAAAATAAATAATAAATTAGAGCATTTATATTGCTTTACAAGGAGTCCCTTGCCAACAGCAATAATTAACATGTAGGAATAGACACGATGGCTGTTAGGCGATATTACAACTTTCAGGGACAGAGACAATGCTGTTGATGGCCAGGTACTCATTTTACACCTGAGTACATGAGAGAGTGTAAGTAAAGAGCCTTTTCCAACAACAACTTCCTACAACATTTTCTGACATCAATAGAAAAAGCACAACTTTGATGATTTCAGCTGAGGTGACAAGTGTTCACTACTCACTACACAATGCCCAGATCAAATGTTTAATCATAACTATTGTTATTGTACAATCACCAGAACTGTAATACACCAGCTGATTGTGAAATGATAATGTTTAGCCCAAGCTTCTCTAAGAAAGTAGTTCTTTAATTTATTTAAAGCCAGAACATCTATGGGGTGGGAGTTTATCACATCCCAGTTTCTGTAGCGTTAAATGGATAGTAGTAGTAGTAGCAATTATTTATCACTCCTTGCTAGTCAATCACCGCTGGATCGGGGTCAGGGTCGGGGTCTGGTACAATATGGATCACAGCCAAGTTGAGCACTGGCTCCTTTGCTTGTAAGGAGAGTGGTCCAAATTTGCAGATTTTCCATATATTTACGGAATTCAGTATTTTAAAAATCCTCCGTATATATATCTCCGATCACATGGTGACTGGGAAAACACTACAAAATGTCTTTTTACCGGAGTTCAGTGTTCTGATGGGAGTTCAATGGTAATAACCCCACAACCCCATGTGTGTATCGGCAACCCTGGTGGTCTACCAACCACTGAGACATCAAGAGCTCTTTCTTGAAAAGTTGATCATCAATATCTTAAAGTTCTTTCATGCCTGTGTCAAATTATTTTTACTTTGAATTTTGAAAGAAGAATTTAGTTTTTAAACATTTTTTTTTTTTTGCTTTTGGGTTTTATTATTATTATTGTTTTGTTTTTTTTCTTTAAATAAACATATCCATTTATAATGGAACAATTAAAAAAACAAATCTTCCACAGTTAACACCGCTTTGGGACAAGAAGCTGTTGTTACCAGTTGTAGTAGCGTCGTCAACAGTGGAATTACTGGTGGTGATGTTGATGATGATGCAATAAAAGCTGGCATAGGAGGAGCCCATCACCACCATCTTTTTCAGCAGCAGCAGCAGCCACATAAACATCTCTTTGAAGCTCGAATTTCAGATGGGGGAGACGGTTCTTCATCTAAGGTAATTTAAGCTTTGATTTACTTACTTTAACCCTTTCCTTACCAGCCATTTTCAGAATTTTTCCCAAAATTTCACACTCACCCAACACAAAAATAGCTTTTTCTTACTCAAACAGAAAAGCAACAAATACATTCTATGCATAATATTGATCAGCAAAATGAACTCTTCAACACAGTGTCACGTTTTTATAGCTATAATAAAGCATTTTTCTTTAAATTGTGTGATTTACAAAAGAAATCTGAATGATAAAAGTGCTGAATGGATCGTATCGACTGTGATAATTTTCTTATGGTTGGTAAGGTGATGGTTAAATGATTCCTCTTTGATACTTAAAGGAAGCGGATACAGAAAGATATATCTGAAACCAATCCCTATGACTTGAAAAAAAAAACAAAACTAGAGGTGCCTATATGAGCCAATAAGACGGAGAGAAAGATAAATGGAGTAAATGTGACTCATATATAAGGGAACAACACAAAACAAACAACGTTTCGGCTTTCGGCCTTTTTCAAGTAGACACAAAATAAAATACTTCGTGTTTACTTGAAAAAGGCCAAAGGCCGAAACGTCGCTTGTTTTGTGTTGTTACCTTATATATATGAGTCACATTTACTCCCTTTATCTTTCTCTCCATCCTATGGCTTCCATAAACTAGGGGTCATTCAATGAGAAATCAAAATGTGTAATATTCAAAATGTTGTAATTAATTGATACAATACACTGAATCCACAAAGTTCCTAAGGCACTACACGTACAAAGACAATAGGCAGAGCTGCCTACTTGAAATTTCAAGGGAAAAAAAAAGAAAATTTCACTATAAATAGTTTTAGGAATAAATAATTTGCCCTCGGCATGATCCAAAAATGCCTCTAACTCCTGCATATAGATTCTGAGGAACAAAACTTTCCTTTTCAATAAGATTCATTGAGTCAAAAAGACCTATGTAGGTCTCTAGCTGGAGCCAAAAATTCGTATTTCTACTAATTTTTCGTAGTATTAGGCAGGTCCACACTAGGTCACAAATAACAAAAATACTATTACTATTCAAACATTTGCCCTAAATTAAAAAGTTTCCACATCTTTGATTTCTAATTTGTTCAATACTTTTGGGGTCACAACAGATAAAGATTTTTCAACAACCCCCCAAAAAAAAAAAATAATTCACAAAATCTGTCAAAAACGAATTTTTTATTTCTCTTACTCTGTGTCCTTAATTCTATTCCAATCCAATTTAGATGTTTGAAATGTCTTGATGCATTCTGAGCTGGGTCACCTTTTCACTTTATGAAATAATTTGTGCCTTGAATGTGATCCATAGTGGTGGTGATGATGGTTTGTGGTGGTTATTGTTTTTATAATTATAATTATAATCATCATCATCATCATCATCATCATCATTATTATTATTATCATTACTATGATTATTATTATTATTATTATTTTATTATTATTATTATTATTATTATTATTATTATTATTATTATTATTATTATTATTATTATTATCATTGTTAATAATGTGAAAAATAATAATAATATTAATAAAGATAATAATAATAATAATAATAATAATAATAATAATAATAATAATAATAATAATAATAATAATAATAATAATAATAATTAGATTAAAAACAAGTTAATAACATATAATAATAATTAGATTAAAAACAAGTTAACAACATATCTTCTCAGCTCAGACCTTCTCATAATCTACTTACTTTGACAACAAACTTAATTTTTTTTCATTTCACATTTTGAATGAATTAATATTATTTTTATGAATTGAAACATACGAATCTTCCTCACAGCTACATCGCCCACCCCAGCCCATCCAGAGACAGAGATCCCAGTCTGCCTCCGCCCCTCCATCCATCCTATTGGATGATGCAAGGTCAAGGTCAGAGTCTGACAGCAACAGTGAACAAGGGAAGGGAGCGGGAGAGCGTGCTAGCAGGTCTTTGGAAGCCTTATTCAAGGTTAGAAAAATCTACTTTTTTTGGTTTATTTAAGTTAGTGCCGATATAGCAACAACAACAAAAAAAACAAAAAAAAAGAAGGGGGGGGGGGGGGGGGGGGATAGAATTGCTAGTGTTTAGTTTTATCATTAAAAAAGTTTTTTTTAAGAAATTAAAAAGTGCAGTCACTTTAGTTACTTTAAAAATCAACACTTTACCACCACAAGGATTAAATAACACCTTAAAATCCTTAAAACTGTGTACTCTGGCATTAACTTTAATGTTTCATCAGTTTCAAAGACTTGCGATAGATGCTCATGAAGTTCTGAAATTGGACCCAAAATGTTCGCAATTCTACGAATTTTTCGTTTAAGTAAGGGTAGGCCTGAAAACCTGACATTTCATTCATTATATTTCAACATGTCCACTTTATGTGATAGAAAAATATCCTGACCTGAGTTTTAATTTTTCCAATAGGTGACAGACTCTGAGCTACAGAACATCCAGTACATTCATCAGCAACAACAACAACAACATCACACTCATTATCAACACCACCACCACCTACAACAACAGCAGCAGCAGCAGCAACAACAAGAAAGGCAACCCATATCCATCTCTCTCAACGGCAAAGACCAGTACATCATCCTCAATGATTTCCAAATCATCCAAGAGAAAGAAGGCAATCAGATCATCCTCTCGGCCAGCGACTTCGTGCAGGATCAGCATGGAGAACCCAAAGAAATTTATTTGCCTTTATCATCCATACAACAGCAGCAGCCGCAGCAGCAGCAGCAGCAACCACCACACAGTAACTTATTTATCGCTGATGGTCAAGGTGGAGGAGGAGGAGTAACCAGTGAACAGCAACAACAAGTCTTGGTTATTGATTCCAACCCAAAATTTTTGGTACAACAACAACAACAGCAACAGCAACAGCAGCACAGCATTGTCAAAGAAGATGAAAATACGATTGCTGCTACTTCTAGATTATCAACAAAAAGAGAATTGTCGAAACAGGCTTCAGGAGAGGAGAATAATAGTCAGAGTCGGCCAGGAAAATTGTCCGTTGGGGAGCAGAGTGTAAATAGTATCGACGAGGGTGTGGCCGAGGGAAAGAGACCAAATTTATCATTGAGTAAAAAGAAGCAAATAAAGCCAGGCAAATATCAGTGTCCGTACTGTGAAAGATCATGTGCTAAACCGAGTGTCTTAGAGAAGCATATAAGAGCTCATACCAATGAGCGTCCATTTCCCTGTGTTGTTTGCGGTGTTTCCTTCAAGACGAAGAGTAATTTATCCAAACATTGCAAGTCAAATGCTCATGTGAAGAAATCGGGGATTTCCAGTGATAGAAGTTTGGAAACCACAGAGTCCATGGAGGAAAGGGATGGAGAAAACGTGGATGAAAATGATTCTGAAGTCACGGATACGGATGTGGAGGGAGCAGACGAAGAGGATGATCAAATTGGAGATACTAGTGAGAACATTACAGATATGAAGAGAGAGATAAGTGCAACATCCCCCGTATCAGCAGCAGGAGCTGAGGAGAATAAGTCTGGACATGCGTTGAGACAGGAGATGATTCTGAAGGGAATCAGACAAAAGGTTGACAAAAGACAAAAAATGCAGGTGCAGCAACACCAATCAGGTGGTAGTGGTGGAGGGGGCGGGCTTGGCGATGGTGGTAGAGATGATCAAACGCAACCGGTGAAAAAATTGGACATGACAGAAAGATTCCAAAGAATGTTTTCTACATTCGATAAACCCACTGAGAATGAACTTCTGAAATACGAGGAGGTTGAAGATTACACCTTGGATAATCTTCTTACGCTTGAATCTGATGAGCAAGTGATTAATACCTTAAACACGCTGGAAAAGCTGAAACAGACTTATAAAGCAACCTGCGAGGATTCAGGACTTCCTGTTTTGATGACCCAGAAAATTTTAGACAACCAGAAGATGCAAGTCAAAATCCTGAGACCTAAGGCAAATTATCATTCTGGTAAAGATAAGAGGAAATTGTTAAGTTCATCTTTTACAAGCAGTTTAATGTCAGAAATTCCATCAGAAGTTCCTTTACATAGGCCTCCTAGGCTATCTGGTCCTCACGTCCAGCCAAATTTGTCAATTGAGTCAGGGTCTTCTGATATCAGTCATGTGTCCTCTCTTTCACTTGGGAGCAGTCCCAAGAAAAAAATCGTTACTCACTCCAGTGATTTGTCGGCCGATAAGGTCTCATCGCTTGATGTCCCGCAACAAAGACCCAGACTTGTTTCTCACCGCAGTGATTTGTCCACAGGGAGCTTTGGATCAGTGTTCAGTGCATCAAGTTTAGATCAGGCATCTTTTAATGAATCTTTCAGTGAGACCTCTTCTCAGGCACTGGCTGACCATTCACAACAGCAGATGACAGGGGCGATAAAAAGTCACTTATCATTTCCCTATCCTGTGCCAGGCTCTGCCACGAAATCTAGAAAACCCTCTCTTGCAGATTCTCACACTCCTGCCTTCATAAATATTTCAAACTCCGAGGACCAACCTCCAGCTGTCACATCAGCTGTTTCTCCGTCAATTCAGACCACCACTTCCACAACCGTGTCCATTACGTCCAATGAATCCATTACAACATCATCTGTTTCACCGTCATCATCCTCTTCCTCGTTAACAAAAGCCCAAAACAGTGATAGCTCAGCCATTCGAGCCCGAATACAACAAATCATATCTTCAAATGATGCCATTGTTCAACAGCATCCGGTCACAGATCCTTACAAACATAAAAACAAATATCTCCGACAGGGCAGTGATTCCGGATTTTACAACTGGAAGCTTTCGGATCTGAAAAGTTCTTCCGAAAGCAGCAGCAGTATGGATGGAGGGGATAAACTGCTTAGCACACACAAAGCATTGTTGAAGAAGAAACTTGGAACATCCTTATCCATTGGTGATAGCAACATCAAAATCATCCGGCCTGACATGATCAAAAGGTCCAACTCCACTTCTTGCATCACCAAACAGAAAGTTGACAACCCCCCTGTCACTAAACAATCGTCTTTAGTTCAGCCTGTCATTATATCCAATGACCCTAACAGTTTACAAGGCTGTTCTCCATTCATCAACACTCCAGTTCAGTTGATAAAAACTATTACCACTCCAACAGGCCAGCAAGTTGTTTCTGCCACTTCAGCTGAACAGAAAATCATCCAGATGGATTATCTTCAAATCCCGAGCTCTCTCCCAATCGAGATTCAAAATTTAGGGAAGACGCATTTCCAACAGGTTGGCGCAGGAACTGTGAGTGAGAAAAAAGTTATAGTTCCGGAATCATCCACAGCCATATCCGTTCCTGCTTCAAGCCAACAACACACATCATCAGAACTATCATCCTCAGATCATTACACAAGGGCATTACAACAACAACAACAACAACAGCAGCAGCAGCAGCAGCAAGCTAGCCGGCAGACATCTGTCCCAGCCAAAATTGTGCCTGGTCCCGGACCCCATGAGATTCAAATCCAGATTCAACTCAATCAAAACTCAGACGAGCAGCAAATGGGAGTTGTGACGAGTATGCATCAAGAATCAATGGGGTCTTCATCAACAACAATCCCTATCTTGAGTGACACTAAAAGCAGTGTGTCTAATCCCACGTTATTGATGTCATGCGATGACATCCCAGCAGAAAGTCACAGTATTATTAGCTCCATGCTACAAGCTCCTTTACAACAAGGCAATCGGATTGTCAGTGGTAACGGAGCCAAATCTGAAGCCAAATTCTTTCCTAACCCAACTACCCAAATATTAGCAATGGTTGGATCCAAGGATAATATGAATGCATCTGTTGCTTCTTCCACTCTGATGACGTCTTCTCCAAAGACAACAAGTTTTGTTTCAGAGCCATCTGCAATTACTGCTCTGGTTCATGATCAAATCCACAAGGCATACAGAGCTTCAACCATGTCATCGTCGTATCAACCCAGAAGTGGTAGCTATTTACTGTCTTCTCTCCCTTCATCTATAGTTGATGTCAGTGACAGTCCTGTTGTCACTTCTGCTTCTCTGTCATCCAAAAGTGTACCGTCCTTACTTCAGCAGAGACTAATGAAAAGCCATGGTAGTGAGTTAGGAATGGCAGCTGGAATCACAACGGGAGAGAAGATAGCTACGACTTTAGCAGGATCGAATAGAAGTTTTGTGGTTCAAACTGACGGAGGGACACCCACCACTGAACATTTCAAAAATCAAGGTTTTCCAGATGGTTTGGCAGCTGCTGCCAGAGAATATGCCATGAAAGGTCCATTTATTTGTGATATTTGTAACCAGTCCTTTGATCAAAGATCTCTACTAATCCAGCATAAAGATCAGCTATGCGTCAAAGCTACTGGTATTCGTAGGAGTTTGTCGGCATCTGATGAAAGCACAAGTAATAGCTCTGCTATAGATAGAAATAATTCTTCAAACACCAAATCTTTTTCACCAGCCTTATCTTCAAACGTTCTTACAAAAGAGCCGAGTGAGGGCAGCAATCTGCCAAAGAGAAACACGCACGGAATTTCAAAATCCAAGTCGTCGTCGGACATTGAAATCGGCAACACTTCAATCATTAGAGACAATCCAAAGCTACACGGACACCTCATGTTTTCGTCATCGCCTTCACCTTTGTCAAGTTCCAGTATAATGACATCAATGAGTTCAACAGAGTCCAGTTCGAGTTTTGACAGTTTGAATACGGAATCGCTGATGCAGCCGAGGAAGAAAGGTAGACCTAAAGGATCCAAAAATAGACCTAAAGACTTGAATCTTGTTATCGCTAAGGCCAAGCATCATGTTGCCAATCATGTCCAGATAGGATCATTGTCTACAAACAACCCTAGAAATCTACAAACTCAAGGAGTTTCATCCGACCCAATAGCTAGCTTACAAAACCCAGGAAAACTTTTGTTAGTTCACGGTCCACACCACAAATTAATCCTTCCTCGTTCCTTATCGAATCCCTCCTTAACTTCAACCTCGTCACCATCTGCAATAATATCCTCTGCCTCTGCAATTGTGCCGTCAACATTATCATCACCACCTCTGTGCATTACAGGAACCTCTTCCTTGTCATCTACTTCGACACAAATATTACAATCATCATTGCTGTCATCATCATCGTCATTATCAACAACACCATCAAGTGTGTCTTCTATCTCTGCTTCTCTCTCAAGCTCCACAATCAAACCAACCACAACTACTAGTTCCCATATTGGCAATTTGATTGGTCAGCCCATGGTCTCTATCATGTCAGGTGGCAAAATTGTCCAACAGCTTACAACTTCAGCCAGTGGTGATTCTTTAGCTCACCACCATCCAATGACCATATTAGATTCTGCATCAGGATCTTCTCTCACACCCACCCCCACGACCATTTCAGCATTCTCCATCATTCCTCATTCTGCATCAACTCCCATCACAACCTTGACCCCTGGAACACCCTTGGGTACTCCAGGAACCCCCAAAACCGCTGTTGTTTTGGGGTTCCCCTTATCTGTGTCAGGAGTCAATCCAGAAACCCCCACTTTACCTTTGACCCCCTTGACACCAAGCAATCCCATGATGTTCAGAACGTTTAGAAGCCAATCGTCATCGGGCAGTGAGGCAGATGGTATTTCCTCCAACAACAATAGCAACAAAACTGTGGTGACTGTATCAAATTTAGCCAGACTGATGAGTGGAGAGTCGTACATCATTTCTCAAAATTCTTCTAGCTCCTCTGCAATGACTACAACATCATTATTATCATCTTCATCAGCACCCTTATCAATGCCACTGAAATCACCTCGAGGAAGTAATAACTTGTCTCTGAATATTGCATCTGCCCAGTCAGCAGTAGCTTCTCAGGTAATTTCTCAACAACAACCAAAGCAGTTTTCTCCTAGAGTCATTCCTTGTATTCCTGCTGTGACATTCCAAAACTTGGAAGGGCAAGCCATTAGTAAAGCCACAAAGCCAATGTCCCCTTTGACTATCGGAGCCCATGGGCTCGGTCAAAATATCATCTCAAAACCCTTACCGATTCCTCTTGGCGCAATCAGCACGCCAAAAACACCATCAACTCCAACGTCTACCCCAGACACACCAACTGACATCACAGGAACTCGACAAAGACTGAAGGATAAACTTTTGATGCGCCAGTCGTTGAGTTTGGAGAGAGGTAGTCAGATAGACTCGAGCAAAGGGACTGCTGGATCATCGTCATTGTCCTTAGTTACTACAGCGAGCATCACTGGAACAATTCCATCTTCAATAACATCTACATTAGTCTCTGCGTTGTCGGGTGGTACTTTTTTGACATCAACATTATCATCTGTATCATCGGTGTCAGTGTCATCATCATCAACTTCATCATCATCATCATCATTTACACCTGCAACATCAACACCACAACAAAACATTTATCCAACTGGTATATATCTCAACACGTCTTCCATGGTAGTTCGACAGCCTCATGGAGCTGCCCAGTTGATGGTTTATCCATCCAACATTTCAAAAACGGTAACCGGTGTTAATGACGGCAGTGTAAGTAATAATAATTCCAGTAACAATCCGTCAGCTATTGCTCCTTCAGCTGCATCTCTACAGCCCTTGTTGACACAATATAATGCTGGTGGCATCCAAACAAATATTGGTAGTAGTACTAACGGCAGTGGTGGTCCAGCTGGCACGGGAAATCTGGAGAATTCCAGCAATAAAACCAATTCGGTTCTCTTGGCATCTCTCACTAAACCCATAGCATCATCCCTGAAGATGGGAAGTCTGCCCAATGCTGTCATTACGTCTGCTGTGATGGGCAAGAGCAAGGATGGTGAACAACAACAGCAGCAGCAACAACAGCGACCTGCAGAGCCTATTTTAAGGTTGGTTCCTTGTTGCTTTTGTTTGGTCTGTCTTTTAATTCTCTTTTGACAGTGACAGATTTCAGAACAGTTTGAGCAGTTCAAATTTTTTGCCTCATTGTTTAAAAATTAAAATTACACCCTTTCGCAACAGCACTATAAGATCACAGGGCAACACCTTAACCACTTTGCCACTTCATCCTCCATTGTTTCCTCATTGTTGCAGTGATATAATTTTGAACTTTAATTTAATTTTTTTTTTTTTTTTTGCTATTAGACAAAAAAGTTTTTATCTCTATGAGGGAAATACTTGACTCTTTGAATTGTAAGCACAGATACGAGTAGGAGTAAGATATATATCTGTTAATCTACAGTTTAAAAAAAAAAAAGAGAGAATCGCTGAAGTCCTTTTTTTTTTCTTTTCAAAACACGTTGCTATTTTTTCAAGAGTTTGTTTTTGATTTGTCAGTGCGATAGGTTTGAGGGTAAATTTGATATAACTTTATAATCTCAAGATGATGTTATTTCCATCGAGAAACTTACAATGCCTTTGTCCGTAATGTAAAAAAAAAATTGGTCCTGAATTCATGACTCGTGCCGATTTAGAAAATCTCAGGTAATGCCTCCATTTCATGAATTGCTTTAAAACTTTTTTGTATTATTTGGTCCTTAAGGTTTTAATATTAATATGTAATATTAGTTTAAGTCCTTTATTTAGAGCAATTTTTACAGAACTGAAATTGTAAATTTTGCTTTAAAATTAAAATTGCTTGCGCACAGTGTTTTTACCATTTTATATACTAAAGTAGCTCCATTGCTCCTTATCATTCATCTATTGTTGGTGGAACAAAGTCGCTGGACTCTGTACGGATCGTTATTTATTGGCCTATTGTCACTAAACTTGCACAGTGGCATGGCGATTAAAGATTAGACCCCACTCACAAATTTGACTTGGGGCACTCTGAAAGTGGACAGTATAATATAGTGATTTATACAAAAGCTCTAATGTATAAGAATATGAGTCAAAGTGATACTAGGCTACTAGAAGCTGTGGACTGTAAAAAGTATAAAAACAAAAATGAATATAACAGCTTCAAAAAAGAACAAAATAAAAACCTATTTATCTACCTATCTATCCATCTATCTATCTATCTATCTATCTATCTATCCATCTATCTATCTATCTATCTATCTATCTATCTATCTATCTATCTATCTATCTATCTATCTATCTATCTATCTATCTATCTATCTATCTATCTATCTATCTATATATCTTATCTATATAACTGGTTTTATATCTTTTTGTTAAACTCACTGGGTTGTTTAAATTTGTGTTTCATCATTTATATATTTTTTTTTTCTTTCTTGAAAATGTTATTGATCTGATTTAAACTCTTTGATGGATTTTTTTGTTCAAATGTATTTGAGAATCTAAAAATAATCATATTTTAAAATTTTATTTTGATTTTATATTTAGGTCAGAATCAGAGACACATGCAGTTTTAGATCACAAGACCCAACACCCTCCAGTGTTGAGGGCATTGTCAGAGCCAGCGGCGAAAAGGCCTAGAAAGTCACAATACATTATGAAGCCTTCGCCACTCAGTATTGAGGACAACAAAAATGGTGGAGCTGCAGTGATAGGCAGTGGAAACAAAGGCTCCAAGCTGATGGAATTACTGTCTGAGAAGAAACAAGATCTTCCTCTCAAACAGCAAACGTCATCGGATATCGTGGACAAAAACAGTGTGAGCAAGAGTCTTCTGAAATCAGCTTTATCAAAGTCATTAAGCCGCGGAGATTCGTTCGAATTGCCGAGTCAAAAACCTCAAGGAACGTCAAGCTCGATGATTACACAAGATTTGAACAACGTCGGAGGTAGTAGCAGCATTCTTTCAAAATCAGCCTCATCGCCAGATTTGCATTTGGAGAGTCAGAGAAAGATGGTTATTGATTTATCTGGAGACAATTTTAATAACGTTACCATCCCAATCAATTATCCGTCGTCATTCCCAGCATTCGTCGGGCGGATCCAAAGCGGACCTCTGCAGAGTTCGTGGAACAGGTTCAACAAAGTCGTAGGAAGCCCAGCGGACCTGTCATCCGTCATCCTTCCAGGGTCAAAGATTCAACTGCCCGCTGTAGGACAATCTAAACTGAAACACAGCGAGGCTAAAAGCTGGCTGCTCAAACGGTCCATCTCACTCCCACGGCACTTTCAGATTCTCGGAATTGTGTTTAGTTCTGTAACGCCTGTAACATTAGACTCAATGACTGCCATAGCTTTAGCCAGGGGTAACCCATCACCAGCACTATTGGGAAGTTCTCTTCTATCCTGCTCTTCACTCCGGTCATCCACGGAAACTCCTCATTCATCATCGACGCCAGGAAGTGCTGATTCTTCATTATCGTCGAGGTTGAAGATGACCTCTTATTTCTCAGACAAAATTGTAGATTTAACAAAAGAGGAAGTTGAGGAGGACAGCAAAGATGACAAAGGGCTTGTTACTGCCTCTTCCACCACAGTAAAATCACAGGAAGGTGCTGCAACACCTAAAAATGAAGGATCGAATATTGATGACTACAAATTGGACTTAAAACAAAGTTTAAGTACTGTATCATCGAATACATCATCATTAAATACAATGTCATCGGCTACCACTTGTTCCAATTCATCATCACTGGCATCTCAAGAAAAGACACTGCCTTCAACATCATCATTATCATCATCACCATCGTCATTCTCATCAACCTCTTGGCAAAGCACAATTATCAGCCAGTTAATGATCTCTTCCCCACTAAGTTCTATAGCAAGCTTTACCCAGCCAGTATCAACATCGTCATCATCTTCAGCAGCTATATCTGATCAACATCCGAACCAATCTATCAATCAATCATCTTTAGCCACACCCACTACACCTTTCAACATGCTGGTAGCCACACCATCCACGAGTGGCTCCGCCCCCATGTACGGCCACTCTTGCCCCACCTTATACACGACGACCCACGTCACCTTCTGCTCCATTCAACGTCCACAGCCTATGTACGTCGTTTTGAAGAGTGGCAAGAAACTGTCCATGTATTCCAACTGGCGTGTAGCGACACACAACCCTAACCCCGAAGGCCTTACATCTCGCATGTTGTTGGCCCTATACAAATCATGGTAAGACATGGAGAAATACTAAATATTATTATTATCAGAAATCTCTCTTTCAAAACAAATGGATCAAAACTTTGAAGTCTACAGACGAGCTTTGCACACCATGTTTTATTATTAAATTTAGGCGGATCAGACCTCTGAAAGCTCGTATGTAGACTTCAGAGTTTTGATCCGCTGATTGGGAAAATCGGGACTTCAGAGGTTTCATCCACCGACCATTGATATGTTGTTTCAAGCACAGAACTGTTTGGGCTGTAAGATCTTGAGTGGGAGGGAAAAAAAAATCAATAATATTAATTTGTTATCTGCTTTTATTTTCAGTACATGGATTTTGAAACACACTTAGTTGATACCACAGACCTGCCAACCCTTCTGCTTTTGACGGAATCATTCCTATTTTCACTCTTCATTTTCCATAATTCTGCCATTGTCTTTAAAATTCTGAATTTCAAAAGGGGAGGAATTAGGGTGAATAATTTTTTTTTTTATTGATTGACAAAAGGGAGCTAAGTATGAAAATTACTTGCACTCCTTTCCCCCTTCCCTATTCCATATATACATATGATATGTGGTTTTGCTAGCTGTGCCGGAATATTGTCTTTATGTATTTGGTGGCAATGTTGGTGGTCATTTCAATACAGAATTATCCATTGTTAAGAAATTCATATTTTTTTTTGGTCTCAATTTCCTATTTTCAGACCTTCTGATTCCACTTTTGGAATATGAAGGGTTGGCAGGTCTGGATACTATTCGATTTATGTTTCCTACAATATTCACACGCCATGCTATCCATTGATTTACAACTGTACATTTTATTAATCCTTCTATTGTTTATGTCCCCAGCAATTTGTTTGGGCCTGTATATGCGGAATGCCGCATGACCCCGACTAATGGAGGTAATCAGACTCACAGCTCTTACTGGACTTTCCACAAGAATAAACTGATGGGGAACAAGTCAGACTCGGGATATAAGGTTTTTTTCATTTTTACAGTTTTACAGGCCTGCCGTTGATACAGGTTTAACTCACTGAATTCTAACACCGACTATATCCGTAGTTTACCCGGTTACTTTTACCCATGCCTATTTATTACATTTTTCTGAGAGAAATTATAGGCATAGTATCAAAGCTAATGTTTTTAGTTTTTAATAGTAGTTGAATAAAACTATCTTTGCACATGCTGATTTTAATACATTTTTTTTCCAAGTTTGAAAAGTAGTAAAAATCTCTAGGATTGAGTGAGTTAATCTGTATTGATGCATTGTGTTTACTTAAAATACTCATAACAACCACCAGCTGGATTTAACATACCAACACACAAAACTATTAGTAACCTTGAGCGTTTATAGTCTGATTGACAGAATTTAGTGAATACTTATCATAAAAATGGCTGTCTAAAACCAATAACAAAGAGCTCAGTGATGTCAACTTAGTTCTTTCTATACAGTGGAATTTGATGAACGTCAACACTTTTTTCTGAACATCAATAGATAGTATTTATAGATAGTATTTTTATAGCTCATTTCCAGGGTGGTACTCTTTGTTCTCTGCAAATGTTTGTTTGAGAATGAATTATTGTCCATCTTGTTCTACATATTAAGAGTTGCTGCTGTCTTGGGACCCCGTTTTTATAATTTTAAAACATTTTGAGCACATTTAATGAATATTGTCCCATAGAAAAACTCATGTATTTATTTATTGTGTGTTTAAAAAAAAATTTACTTGAGGGAAATAGTATTGAAATAGTATTGAAAATCCTTTGTCTTCCCCAGAGCATGGAAAGTAAATCCACCAGCATTATCAGATCTGATTCTACGCCCAGTCAGCAGAAGGAATCTTCAGCAAAGCTGATGAGATCCAAACTAAGCACAGGAGGCTTCAAGAGCAGCGAAAAGTACGAGTATATTCGAGGTCGTGGCCGGGGCAACTACATATGCGATGTATGCGGCATACGTTGCAAAAAACCCAGCATGCTGAAGAAGCACATCCGCATCCACACGGATTTGAGGCCCTACCATTGCAGGCATTGCCACTTGTCATTCAAGACCAAAGGAAACTTGACAAAACACATGAAGTCAAAGGTCAGATTTGTGTCCTTTGAATCAAAAAGAGTTGTCTTTATTGTCTGTGTCAATGGTTAGCTGGACATATGGTTTTGCTGTTCCATGTGTTTTTGTTTTTTATATTTATATTTTACTTGCTTTTATTTATATTTTTAAAAATTGTTTTTGTTTTATTTTACGATCTCCCAATATACTCAATATAGGCACACAGTATAATAGGAATATATGTAATACAGTGTCATTCAAACTTGGTAGTACTGACTGATAACTCAGTTACTATTTTAGCACCTTGCTCCATAAGCATAGGGACAGAAATCGATCCAGGAGGCTGTTGCAATTTTTTTTTTCTGACAACCTCCCCCTCTTCCCGTATGATCCTTCTGAGGCACTTTGTATGAAATGCATTATTATTTATTTCAATCAAGTTATATTCTTAGAAAGTTGCAGATTTAATTTTGAAGATAACGTCTTAATTTTTTTTTTTTTCTTACTTTGATTAGTCCCACCAAAAGAAGTGTATTGAACTCGGTGTGTTCCCTATACCAACATCCGTGGACGATTCTCAGATAGATTCCAAAGCTTTGGCCGAACAATGCCGAATCTCCAGAGAGGCGCAGATTCATGATTCGGTGGAGGAGATGATGGCCACTTCTGCTGATAAGGATGAAGATGGGGAGGAGATGGAAGTGGAAGACGAGGATGGTGAGGAAGAAGAGGAGGAGGAGGAAGAGGAGGAGTTTGAAGAGGGATCTATTGAACACGAGGAAAAATCACCCAGGGTATTGAAAAGGTAATTAGAGCGTTTTAGTTTTTTTTAAATAATTCCTTCATAAATTATTTTTAAAGCTCGTGAAAACCAGATAAAAATGCTACAACATTGATGTGATTATTTGGTGTTACAATTATTATTATTATTATTATTATTATTATTATTATTATTATATTATTATTATTATTATTATTAGTATTATTATTATTATTATTGTTTAGTTTTTGTTTTTTATTTGTGGTTTTTTTTTGTGTTTTTTTTTTCTCTACATATTTCAAAATTTTATTTACCTATTATTAAATACGTTTTAAATAGAAACATATGTTTTTCCCATTTTATGTGTGAAGATGATTAAAAAGAGATGGTTTCACTGTTGTTAAAAAAAATGTTTTTTTACCACTTTTCCCCACATAAAAAATATTTTTATTCCTGATGTTGTCACAACTTTTTTTTTTTCTGCTTTTTAACAAAAATGATTAGGATTTAAAAAATTTTTTAAATTAAATATTTAAAAGTTTATCTTGTGTAGTTTATAATTATATATAAATATATATTTTCTTTATTCCTACCTTTACTTGTCTTCTTAGACAACTATCTGTGGACGAGACATCGTTTTCCTTTGGTTCATCAACATCAAGGTCAAGGCCATTGCTATCCCAGCTTGGGACGAGAAGCAAGTAAGTGTCTCTAATCTACAAGGGTGTTCTGATTTGATTTCAAACTAAATGCTAAGCTGTTAGTGTTAGAAGTTGAGGATTGTAAAAAAATACTGAGTGAGATGTCTCTCTCTCTCTTTCTCTCTCTCTCTCTCTCTCTCTCTCTCTCTCTCTCTCTCTCTCTCTCTCCTCTCCCCTCTTCTCTCCTCCTCTCTCTCTCCCTCTCTCCTCTCCTCCTTCTCCTCTCTCTCTCTTCTCTCTCTCTCCCTCTCTCCTCTTCTCCTCTCTCTCCTCCTCTCTCCTCCTCTCTCCCTCTCTCTCTCTCTCTCTCTCTCTCCCTCATCCTCTCTCTCTCTCTCTCTCTCTCTCTCTCTCCCTCTCCTCTCTCTCTTCTCTCTCTCCTCTCCCTCTCTCTCCTCTCTTCTCTCTCTCTCTCTCTCTCTTCTCCTTCCTCTCTCTCTCTCTCTCTCTCTCCTCTCTCTCTCTCTCTCTCTCTCTCTCTCTCTCTTCTCTTCTCTCTTCTTTCCTCTCTTTTTTCTCTCGCTCTCCTCTCTCTCTCTCTCATCTCTCTACTCTCTCTCCTCTCTCTCTCTCTCCTCTCTCTCCTCTCTCTCTCTTTCTCTCTCCTCTCTCTCTCTCTCTCTTCTCTCTTCTCTCTCTCTCATAATAATAATAATAATAATAATATATGATTTTTATATAGCGCCTTACCCCGTATATCAACAAGCTCAAAGTGCTTAACAGTAACATGGCTACTATAACTCAAACATGCAATATGAAACAAAGCAATATAATTCTTAATATTATTATAATTTAATCTTAATTTATAGGAATGGAGAATTGTCGGAATCATCGACGATGTCGGGAGGATCTCAGTCGTCCATGGAACAAAAAGGTTGGTGGAGCGTTGAACACGATGACCATTTTTTTGTTTTTAAAGATAAGCAGACCTGCCTACTACTACGAAAATTTCGAAGAAATACAAAAATATCGGGTCCTAATTGACAATTATAAAAAGATGCTTAATTCAATAGATTTCTTTTAACCGAAGTTTTGTTGCCAGAGCTAGTATATATAAAGGAGGTCAAAGCATTAATTCAATGTATTTAAACACAGATTGGTAATTTTTAATAGTAGTTATAATGTCTACTATGTTGTTACTACCCCTAAAAACTACGCATTTTTGGGTCCTAATTGACAAATTATATCAAGATCTTTAATTCATTCAACTTCTTTAAAACAAAGTTTTGTATATAAAGGAGGTCAAAGCATTACTTTAATGTATTTAAACACAAATTGGTCATTTTTAATGGTAGTTATAATGTCTTCTATATATTGTTACTACCCCTGAAAACTACGAATTTTTCCAATTTCATGTTGGCAGGTCTTGATAAGGTTTGTCAATTATACAGAAGAAGAAAAAAAATGGTGTATTCTGATACATACATGTGGCTGAATTCTACTATTCCTTTTTATTATCGAATGTGTTTAGCTGGTATAGTGTGCTCATTATCATTATATCAATATTACTGATAAAATGTATATGGCATGTAATCATGACAATGTCATGCTTTGTGGCCTTTATAAGGGCAAGTCTTGTCGTCGGTGACACATGAGTCACATATGATATTCAATAATACAAGATATATAGTTTTATACAACCTGAATACATTACATCTATTCAATCCAACACATGTGTGACGCACGAGGGAAAAGATGTCCATAATACATTGTGCATGTAAAATTTTACTAAATAATGTATGTATATGTATTCATAAAACTACTATGTTTAAATTTTGATTTAATTATTCTAATGATAATAATAATAATAATAAATAATAATAATAATAATAATAATAATAATAATAATAATAATAATAATAATAATAATAATAATAATAATAATAATAATAATAATAATAATAATAATAATAATAATAATAATAATAATAATAATAATAATAATGATGGTGATGATAATTATAATAACTATAATAATAATGTTATATTATAATAGTTAAAAATGATGATGATGATTATAATGATAATAATAAAATTAATAATAATAATATTAATTATAATAATAATAATAATAATAATAATAATAATAATAATAAAATAATAATAATAATAATAATAATAATAATAAAAATAATATAATAATTGTAATTAAATAGTAATTAATTATTATTATTATTATTATTATTATTATTATTATTTATTATTATTATTATTATTTATATTATTATTATTTATTATTATTATTATTATTATTATTATTATTATTATTATATTATTATTATTATATTATTATTATTATTATATATTATTATTATTATTATTTATTATTTATTTTTATTATTATTTATTATTTTATTATTAATTTATTAATATTTTTAGTTTTTGTTTTTTTATTATTTAAAAAATCTCTGTTAATTTATATATATTTTTTCTCTTATTATCATAATCATCATTTTTATCCATTTCAATGACTAATTCTTAACACTTTGAATCGAATCCGTGCAGGCAACCAGTACAACATAGACACGGAGATAGCCAGGAGTCTCCTGGACCTGTCCCAGTCCCGTAAGACAGAGGCCCTGGAGATTGTGGATGAGGATGCTAGGAAACACGGTAAGTGTCCATTCATTCACTCACACAGTGATGCCTCTTTTACATACCTGCCGAGTACTAGGAAAGATTTGTAGAAAATTTACGAATTTTTGGCTCCAGCTACAAAACAACATTCGCTTCTTCGACTCAATAAATCTCGTTGAAAAGGAAAGTTTAGTTCCTTAGTACCTATATTCAGGACTTTGGAGCATTTTTTAATCATGCTGAGGGCAATAAATTATTTATTTCTCTTTGGGTGTGAAGTGAATGCTCAACCAACTGAGCTATCGGACCCAAGTTGAAAATCAATTGATGTAAATAAAATGAAAATGTGTTTTTGCCCCATTTATTTCATTTATTAGTCCCGCTTTAATTAAGAACTTCTCATGTAAAGAGCTAATTTCCTGCCTTGGCTTGTTCTTTTGTATATATGGGCTTTACATACTGTATTTTGGTGGTCCTGATAGCTCAGTTGGTAGAGCCCTTGCTTTACTTGCAAAGGGACCGAGAACAATCCCGAGTGAATTCGAGATTTATTTTTTTTATCCCCCTTGTCCACCTAGCCGACTGTTAGATATGATGGAAAGTACTTTGCGATAGACTAGTGTCCTATCCAAAGGTAGCAAGCAAGTGCTATTGTTTGTCTCATGCTATAGAAACGGGGATAAACTCTGGTTCCACTGGCCTAATGGCGCGATGGACAACTACTCTTTACAACCACAAAACACTACTGCAAAATAGAAACAAAAAAACCCAGACAAAAAAGCGATGAAACTATGCCAGTTTAAATTATGACAAAGACTGGCTGGATCTTCATGATTATATGTCACCTAGGCCTCTATCTCGATTCTGACATTGCTTTCATGTTTACTATGGTAGGTTTCTTTATATTTTTGTTTCAGTTTTTTGGGTTTTTGTTTTTTTTTAAATTCGAATGCATAGGCACCAAATAAACAGTTGAGCAACTGATACATCTGCAAAAAAACAAGCAAATGATGCCATCCTCAAAAGTTTGTTAGAAACGGAGTTAGTTGACATTTTGATATACCTTCAATTAATTCTGTCTTTTCAGCCACCAGTAATCTACAGACACTTATAGCCCAGCTGATGGCAGAGAAGAAGCCCCTCTCTGGACTCAACCTGAATAAGGATACACCCACTGCAGCTTTTGTGTCTGGGAGTCCAGGCGGCACTGACATGGAAGTGAAAGAATCACCAGGGTCGGCTATAGCTGATGCACAGAAAGATGTGGAAAAACAAGTGGACCACATTTCAAACATTGAAGTTTACTCCGTCAAAAAGGATGATAAAGTCTTCACTGCACCGACATCAGTGGCTGATATCATAAAATCAGGAGAAATGACAAAATTGGAACATGCAAACATAGACCAAGGGATAAGAGTTGGGGCAAGGAAAGGAGGTAAACCACCCAACTTGTTGATTGATGCTAGGACATCCCCTCCATCGTCATCACCTGATGCAGCTACAGCATCATCGATGTCCCTCCCCTCAAGACCCAACAAATTGTCCTTACTTCGATCATCCCCATCAGCACCACTGTCACCGTCATCTCCATCAGTAAGGTCATCTCCATCACTATCCAGACATCAACAAGTCGAACACATCATTGAAGAAAGTAGCAGCAGCCATAGCAACCTCCCTAGTCCATCCTTGCTCGCCTTCCTCCCAGCTTACGCCTCATTTGGTCAGAAGAAAGGGACAGAAGTGGGCAAGTCTTCGAGTCAGGGTCCGATAATCGGACAATTCATACGTAAAGATAATCCAAGTCAGTCTATGGCCAGTGCAGTGGCACTAACTCCAAATCTTGTCATTGCTGGTCAGTCTCAGCCATTCCAATTCAATATACCGTTTGTAGATGGGGGTGGTGGTGGTGGTCAGGTTGAGACCAGTAGCATTGGAAACACAATCTCAACACCACCAATATTTACAGGAAAAGATACTGTAAATATTTCACCAACTGCCACATCAATTCCTCAGTGTATTGTCAGTGCTAGAGTAAGCGATTCTGACAATTTTGACTGTTCAACAACTCTGCCTCCTTCCATTTTGGGACTGTCGTCCACAACAACAAAATCGATATCTCTATTATCAATGCCAAGTTCTGACAACAGTATTCCACCCACCTCCATCACCACCACTACCACCACCACCACCACCACCTCATCTTCCTGCATCCCACACATAAGACAAGATGAAAAAGGTAAAGATTCGATTGAAAGAGAAACATCCCCCAACTCAGAAATGAACCAGTGTCTTCAGCTGCAACAGCAACCACAACATCAACTTCAATTGCCGATGTTCCGTCACATGATCATTCCCAATATCACCATCACCGATCCATCCAGTGGAACCCCTAGTCCAATCACAGACTCTCCCTTTGCCAGTTTTTCACAGGAAATAGATGACGATATAATCTTAGAACCTAATCATTCGCAATCAGGTCCTTCAACATCGACGCAGTTTAAAACTGTAGATCAATACTCGAGCGCATTAGAAAAACAAAACAAAACCGTCTCATCATTTTCCAGCAACGCTCGAGACAGCGTTGAACTACAATCAGTGTCCTCATCACCTTCAGTCAAATCTCCAAACACCATCAAGTCTTTCACCTTTACAAGGTCTATATCATTTTCAAATGCTCCAGCTGGTGGCTCTTCTCCTTCGTCCAATCCAATACCTTCTACAGATCACCATAACCCTACTGAAAAAGCTAAAGATATCAGTGTAACTTTGCCGACCAAAAATATTAGCACAAACAGGGCTATAGAGTCACTTGTCAAAGAGAGTGCTATGCCTTTTGTATCCTTTGCAGTGAAGAGTGGCAACACAGAAGAAATGAATGAAAAGGGCGATTTCTCTAAGAACTTTGCCTACAAAAGGCCATTCACCAAGGTGGATAACCAGGAAGTAGTCACAGTCCCGGCCAAAAGAGCCAGGAGACTCAGTTCTGGAAAGTCGAGATTCTTGCGACGGCAACAGTCAATGGAGGACGACAGCATTTTCCCTTCATCTAGCTTGGAGTCCGATCCCGGTATCGTGGAAGGAAATAGATCTTCTTCAGACATTTCATACTCTGCTCATCCACCGCTACAAAAATCAGCATCCCAAGGAGATGAGGAAATGGTTCTCAAAGGGAGAGAAGGCCCAGTCAGGACTCTGATCAAGACTAGTGGTAATATTGACATCAGTGATATTGCAACATCGTCTGCTTTACCATCATCACCATTGTCATCATCATCATCATCATCATCGTCGCTGTCATCATCAGTATTATCTGTGACCTCGGCTAGAGATTTGATACAAGTTAAAAAACAGTCTTTGCATTCCAATACTTCTTCCAAGCTTTCTTCTCTGATTTTGTCTTCTAATATGTCAACTCTATTTAATAAAAGCAGCAACGTTGTTGATAATAATGATAACACATGGAGGGGGGGAAGTGAAGATGAAATTCAGCATCGACAGAAAATCAGCTCGTGTCTTCTGTGCTCCAAGAATTTTTACACAGAATTGGAATATAGCACCCATGTCCAGTCTCGAGAACACATCAGCTTGT
Source organism: Berghia stephanieae (assembly GCF_034508935.2). Classification (NCBI taxonomy): domain Eukaryota; kingdom Metazoa; phylum Mollusca; class Gastropoda; order Nudibranchia; family Aeolidiidae; genus Berghia; species Berghia stephanieae. Next base: position 26,127,243 of record NC_088370.1, on the reverse strand, counting down.
TGGAATCTCTAGGCATGCTGCCTTCGGGTACATTTGAACGACTTCAGCACAGCAGGGTGGAGAAGGAAAGCAAAGAACGTCTACAACACCAACAACAACAGCAATCATCTCAACAACTACAAATGCAACAACAGCAACAACCTCAACAATTACAACAGCAGCAACAGCAGTTACATGAACGGGAAAGTCAAATGAAAATACAGAGGGAGATGGAGTCTCAACAGAAAATCTCACCAAATGTTGAAGAGAATGAAGAAGAAAGCAACAGCAGTAACAACAAGAGTAGTCACAATCCTCTTCCTTCTCATGAAAAAATTTCAGCAACGAGTAAGACGATGTCTCTGAATACAGAGTTATCGTCATCGTCGTCGTCGTCATCTCAAAACGTGTTGCCAACCAGTCATCAAGTCTTACACAGATCCCTCAGCTATCACGACCCACCCACCAGAACTATTCCTGATGGTAAGTTATAGATATTTTATCCGCTTCTAAAAAGAACAAAGTATATATACTAAGCACGGAAGGTTTTGGGTCAAAACCCATTCTTCAGCCAATAACAAAGGCAATAAGAACACGAACACATCACATAAAATCCAGACAGGCTGCAGCAGGAAATATTTGGGACTTCTTGTTGGCAAGTACAGTCTCGAAATGACATTTTGAAAAATAATTATATTTGCTGACAAAACGTGCCTATCAAATACTTTGCTGCCTGTCTATTTTATCTGATTTAGTTATGGTTTTGTTATTGATTGAAGAAGGGTTTTGAGCCCGAAACATTCCGTGTTCGGTGCTTTGTTTTTTTAGAAGCTCTTTTATTTATTTTTGTTCATTACCTTTAACAGCAGCATAGTATCACTTGAATATTTTATCAAAGCAGTCCTAGAGCTGCCAACTCCCATCTTTTCCCAGGGCAATACCGCTTTGTTTGGTTTTTTGTGTGCGGTCTTTGAAACAATGTTGATTTCCCTTTTTTTTTTTTGTCTTTGATAATTATCCCTTGATTATTCCGTAATGTTTCACAGATAAAATAACTAATGAGAGTCTTTAAAAGCTGTTTATGGCATATTTCTATTTCTATTGGATTCCTTTTTAAGCTATATATGATTTTGTGGGTAATAATCCATAATTCTTCGCAGTCTTCCAAGGAAGTTCCAGGTTTGAGTGTGTTTGCCAAGATGAGGGTCATTTAAATTGATCAATATTTGTCTAAATTTTGTGGAAAGATATTTGTTCTCCAGTGTACGACAGTTAATTGGTTTAAAAAAGCCTGTTTTTCGTTCATCTACGTAATGATATTCATTTCTAGATGTTTTGCGTTTTCAGGTCTATTCTGGATTATTGTAGGTGATTGATGACAGGAGACTGATGGGAATTTTTTAAATTCTTTTCATCATTTGTTTGGTTTTGGTTTTTGGTTTTTATTGGAATATAGATTTCTTCTTCTTTTTCTTTTTTTTCGTTTTTTCTGTTAAGATTTTGCATTGTCTTTCAAGTCTGTTACTCGTTTGATTTTGATCAAGGTTACCAATTTTCCGTCTATTTACGGAATTCAGTATGTTATATTATATACCCTCAGTATATTTTCCAATGACCTGCTAAACGGAAATGAGTAAGTACATAACGTTTTTTTTTACTGGAGTTGAGCACTCAGAAATGAGTCGGTCTTTGTGTTTCTGTGTAAAAGATCAGTAAATTTTTACCTCCTGAATTGGATTCAATAGTCTGATGTCACGTCGCCCAGCAATGACGGCCATCGTGGTTCTAAACAAAGAAAATCTGTACTTTTTATTCTTCATGCTGGCTAGAACTTTTCATATGTCCTATGATCAAAATGTATAAAAGTTAAAACATGATCATATTTATAATTTTTTCTCCTCTGGATACACTTTTATGCTCGTCGGAGAAATATTTCATAAGGGCGTCTGCCATTGTTCCGATAGTTTAAAGACAGTTACTAAGTTACCATGCGTCATTACGAGGGAAGTGACGTTACGACTGTTTTAGCGTATTGGCAACCCTGGTTGATGTTAATTTGTTTTATTTTTTAAACTTTCAATTTACATTTTATATCTTTAGATATCTTTTCTACTGTCACATCTTGTGTCTTTTCTATCCGTTGTTTTTTTCTTTCATCAGTTAATGCATTTTTGTGTAAACAACATTTATCCCTTTTGGCTAAAAACTAGGACTATGAAGCATTACTAATACATAGATGACGGGAGGTAAAACCATCATCACGCCACTGTGCCTTGCAACTTATCTTACAACTATGTCATCGTTATCATGACTTAAAATTGTTAACTCCTTAACTCACTCAATCCTAGTTATTTTGCTACTTTTCTAAATTGGAAAAATAGAGCATGTGCATAGATTTTTTTATTCATCTACCAGTTACCAGGCTCAGCTTTTTATGAATAGCAAATTAAAACAAGGGATACGAAAGTCTCTAAATCTAGATTATATTATAGTAGGCCAAACATACTGTTGTTTTTGGGTCATGGAGTGTTGTGTGTAAGGGTGTCCCGATTCAGCTCTTTGAAATGTTGGCGTCTATGGTTTTATGATATTCCCACAATTCCAAGTATAGTTTTACTCTCATTTTAATTCTGTTATGTCATTGACAGGCTTGCCAGATGTTTCCAGATATTATAGGCCAATTCGACCGGCTTACAAAAGAAAGCACTCATTCCAGCCGACGTCTAGTACCTCATCCACCACTGGTAATAAGGAAAGAACTGGCGGTCCAACCTCCCTCCATATCTTGGAGGGACTAAGGCAATCATTGGCGAAGAGAGCTCGCCTTGGCCAGGCAAGCAACACGGCGGAAACAACAGCAACACCATCAACATCAACAGCAGCATCGACAGCAAACTCAACCTCCTTCTCCACAGACTTGGAGCCTGAACATGAAAGCCATTTGGTGATTGACGAAGAAGCCTTGAAACCGAGGCAAGGGGAATCCCCTCGACGCTTGGTGGCCGCGGAGTCACCAGAAATCCTCAAACCCACTATCAGTCATTCTGATGGAAACAGGGTGAGCGGTAGGGACAACAGTGTGAGATCTTCCCTCTCTAAACATTGCAACTCTAGCCTGTTGCAGGCAAGCGGTGGTGCTTCAACCACGATGCAGCTGCTGCCTCAGAAGTCGGCTGTGACTTTGACATCTCTGATGCCATCTGCTTTGTCGTCACCATCATTAGCGGTTGGAACAACTCAAGGTTGCTTGGAAGCATTTTCGTCATCATCGTCATCGTCATCGTCGTCATCTTCTTCGTCACCTTTACCATTGTCACAAACTGTCGATACGACAGGGCAGACGTCTGTAGAGATGAAAGAAGAGAGTGGGGCAACTCTTGAGAAGGGAGACAATCACCAGTGTGGTCTTTGTGATAAGACTTTTGCTTCAAAGGAACTTCTCAAGGTAAGATTAGTGCATAACACTCACACACTACTGTCTCTCACTCTCTCTCTCTCTGTGTCTCACTCTCTCTCTCTCTCTCTCTCTCTCTCTCTCTCTCTCTCTCTCTCTGTCTTTCTCTCTCTTTTTTTTCTCTCTCTCTTTTTTCTCTCGTCTTCTTCTCTCTCTCTCTCTCTCTCTCTCTCTCTCTCTCTCTCTCTCTCTCTCTCTCTCTCTTCTCTTTCTCTCTCTCTCTCTCTCTCTCTCTCTCTCTCTCTCTCTCTCTCTCTCTCTCTCTCTCTCTCTCTCTCTCTCTCTCTCTCTTTCTCTCTCTCTCTCTCTCTCTTGTTCAATAGATGTTTTGGTGTTGGAACAGTGCAATCCACTTTAAAAATTGTAAGTTGGACGGTTCAAATTATATTGCTGTAACAATTATATCTAGATCAGTACATCAATACATAACATACTTGACCGCACCCTGCATTGATCTTGGTCCCTGTGCATGTGAAGCGAGTGCTCTACCGACTGAGCCACCGGGACCTCTAACTTAATGCATATTCCACTGTATTTTTCTTCTGTTTGCTAACATCAATACCGTTCATATTTTACATTTGCTTTTCCACAGAACCACCTGATTAGCCATGCAGAGTTACGTCCATTTGTGTGTGAATACTGCGATGCTGGCTTCACTAAAGAGCAGTCACTCCGGACACACTTGTTGACACATGAACAGGTTTGGTGATGCTCTTATTATGTTGTTTATTTGCAAGGGTGTTAGTTATTATTTTTATTTATTTATTTTTTTTTTTTGTTTGTTTGTTTTTTTTTTTTATTTTACTTTTTAAAAATTATTTCTATTATTATTATTTTTTTTTTTTACATTTAAAAAATGTTTTATTTTCTATAATTTTTTAAAATCATTTTTTTATCATTTTTGTTTTATTCTCATGTTGTTGTTTTTTTTTAGCAGCACATATAGATCATTCAATGTTCATTATTTGTAGTTCAAAGGAAATGATAAGACTCACTTTAACTAACTATATAACCACCAATTTGCCTTCAGTTGGACTAAATAAACTCTCAAAAGTTTGTAAAATGTAAGATCTGGCACCATCCTTTTTTTTCTCTCAATAAGTTTTATAGAATTAGTCATTAACAAGGGAGGGCTCAAATAGGCAATAGATAGATCTCACAATTTACGAAGGGAGTAGTCATGATGATGTGATGTCATTTGATTTACTATTGCTGCTTTTTTGGTGAAAACTGCCAGGTCTTTTTAGTCATGGCCAGGCGGATGATTAGAGAAATTATGATATGAAAGAAATCCAGTCTCACCTCGAAAGGTGGAATTCTGTGTTCGGAGCTGAAATTTTGCTGTTCATCTGAATACTTACTAATTTTTTTAAAAATGATTTTAACTAGCCATATTTAAAAGACAATCGTACTTGTAAGAGGTTGAGATGTTTTAGATATACATGAATAAAAAATTCAACCAATTCCTTTATTGATTAGGAATTAAAACATTTGAGGAAGACGAAATATATTTTTCATGAAAGGATTTATGTCGTTATGTGATGTCTCCCCTTGGAATAGACCCTAGAGACAAATTTCCACTACGGGAGGAATAAAGAAAATTTTGGTTTGTTTTGTTTTTTTTTTTCGGTGAAAAGAAAGACTGAATGATAAATTTGAAATTTTTTTGTAGGTGTTCAATTAAATTCGTTACTTATATTTGCTTCCTATTTTTTTCCCCTCTCCAACTTAGGAACGTCCTTACATTTGTGGTAACTGTGGAGACACCTTTGCAGGTTGGGAAGATCTTCAAGTCCACTACTCTAGCCACTCAACAACCTCCATACGTCTGGCCTCATCTCCGTCCTCATCATCGCTGGCTGCCACTCCAACTTCCTCTTCCTCTCCCACCGCCTTTATAATCAGCAAGTCAATGTCATCATCATCGTCATCGCTGCCTGTAATCGGAGGCCAAAGTCAAAACATTGAATTTCGATCCGCTACCCCCGTCCAGCAGAGTCAATTGGATTTGGCAACATCTTCGACATCTAATGAATCAAACGTAAACAAAGAACAACAACTGCAGTCTCAGAGTCAAAGTTCACCCTCAACATTACAAGGGCTCAAGCTATACCAGTTTCTGTCGATTAGGAAGCCACAGGAAGAGGAGAAGGCAGAAAACGTTGTTGATGGTGGTGGTGATAGCAACATTGTCGACCCAACCAAAGGGACACATGATGCCCAGGCTTTAATGGCTGGAGCAGAAGAAAATGTGGCTGAGAATAAGGCGATGATTTCTAAGGAGAGACAGAACAAAATAGTGGTCGCTTCCAAGATTGAAATTGAAGGGGAGTTGGTCGATTGTTACGACGATTCTTGGAATGAGAAGGAATGTAAAAGAGAGAAAATGGACCGGTCTTTAGAAATTGCTACTGAAAGCAGCGATGAGAATAATCCATCAATCGGGGATTGCAGTAACATTGAGTGGAAGATTGAGAATACCAGCAATAGTGACTTCAAATGTGAAATTATTCCTGTTAGTGGTTCATGCTCAGGATTTATTGAAGCTCCTCAGGTATCAGCCTCAATAGTTGGAGAACATATTTACAATGTAAAAGCTTCCTCAATTTCATCATCATCATCATCATCATCGGCATCTCCATTATTATCATCTGTGACTTCATCATTCATACCGTCATCAGTATCACCGTTACTGGCATCATCTCGTCCTTCATCGGGTGTATACGCTAAATCAACCAAATCGCCAATTGTTTCAAATGTGTCACTTGCAACATCGTCACAGATGACACGTGTCCTGTCATTTGGAGGTCAAGGTCAGTTGGGTGGTGTCCTGATGGACGAGGCGGTTGATGGAAATTTACGAGGAAATCTTTCATCTTCTCACACGGATGCTACAGATGCCAGTACCATGTCAGAGTCGATTCAGTTACAGACACAGCAAGGCTCGGAGAATAACGAATTGGATAGCGGTGTGCAAGGGGGTATGAATATTTCAATGGCAGGGGAAGAGGAGGAGGAGGAGGAGAGTAGCGGTTTTCTGGAAGCAGATGATTCTGCCATTGTTGGTAATGGTAATAATGGTGATGGTGGTGCTGACAGCGATAGGCTCGTTCAAGAGCTGGAAATATCGGACATGCTGTGGATGCAATGAAAAAATTAAATGTGATATTCTACGATATTCTATTCTATTGTACGAAGATTAAGAGTGATGAGTGGTATTTTAAGATTGAAAAAGTCAATACAAATGAATGGATGAATTGAATGAATGGATGGGTGGAAAAATTATGAAGTTGCAAAAAACAAACAAAACTAATAATATTTTTATAAAAACTACTCCTAACCTTGCACTGGGCATGGTAATCATTCATTTGGATCTATTTAAAAAAAGACTGAATATCACTCCCCCCGCCCCCTCCCCCTCCCCCAAGAATTTTATATTTTTTCAATCATTCATCCTTTGCATTGCTTCTAGGCAAGATGTGTGTTTGGAGTTTGACTATTTGCCGAAAAATAAAATTGTATGTAAAAACAGGGATCCGACTGATCCGACTCAAAGTATATGGATGATAGTGCCATGTCTTAATCCACTCAACCATCTTACCCTCTAATCACTACGACAACCCAACCCGATTAATAATCCATTGGCAGATGAGTTATGACTGGAAAACGAAACTAACCTTTAACAACTTGCTTGCTACTCTTTGGATCCAACATGATTATCCATTGCAAATCACTTTCCACAAGAGTTGAATGAAATCCAGCAATCCACCATTATTAAATTTGAAAGGAAGGATATGTGGCCTGAAATAGATTGTTTTAAAAAAAATTTATATGATTCTTGAATTGAATGTGGGTTTGTGTGAAGACGAGCTGGATGCTCTTAAAAACGTGAGCATTTCTATAGTGCAATATCCACTTAATGTGCTCAAAGCGCTTTTCAAGGGGTCCCTCGCCAAAAGCAACACTTAACATATAGGACGAGACATGGTGTCTGTAAAGTGATATTCCAATTATTTTTTTTCTGACAGAGACAATGCTATTAATGGTCAGGTACTCATTTTACACTTGAGTACGGTGAGATAATATGAGTAAAGGGCCTTTTTCAAGGACTCAACTATGCCCGCTCAGAGGGGGACTCGAATCAGGGATTTTCCAACCCAAAGGTTGCGTGATAGCACTAGACCACTTAGCTACACCTGCAAATGAACCAGTGAATATTTTTGTGATGACAAGACGTCATTAGTGACCAGTCATCTCAGATTGATATTAAGTAATCCACGAGGCTCATGGAGCCTGAGTTTATCTCGATCTTTATAGTGTGAAATGGACAATAGCAATTGTTTGCTATCCTTTGGATAGGACATTAGCCTATTGCACCAGCTCTGACAGAACCAGCTACCCAATCACTGCTGGGTGGACAAGGGGGTCAAAAATAAAATATCGATTGCATCCAGGATCGATCTCGGTCTCTTTGATTGCATGTGAAGCAAGTGCTCTACCAACTGAGCTATCCAGACCCCCTTGGATGATATTTGGTTGGATGCTTTTCGGTGCTGAAAGATTTAATTGATGGCCAAGAATATCAGAAGACTGGTTTGAAAAAATGTGCATACCTGCCAACCCTTCCGGTTTTGGCGGAATCATTCCTATTTTCAATTTTCCTTTTCCACTATTCCGCCATTGTCTCTTAAATTCTGATTTTCAAAAATAATGATAATGGTAAGAAGAAAAAAATATGGGGGGTTAAAAAGGTGAATGATTGCCAAAATGGGGATAAGTAGGAAAATTAATTTCACCCCTTTCCCCCTTCCCCATTCACCTGTCAAGGCAGGGTGATGGTTTAGGGATTTTTTTTTTCATGTGTTTGTCTTCAGAATTGTCTGGCAAGGTTTCATAAACAGATCCTTATTCAGATCCTTATCCTAAATCGACACCAGTGCCTGCTCCCTAATTTGTTACTTTGTGACTGCGTTTTAAATTTTATGGAAGAGAAATTACTGTTGCTTAAAGTGAGCGATAAATTAAACATGAATTTTTCTGAACCTTTTTTTAATTTCCAAGTCACTGTCCGTCATTTGATAAGTTAATATTGACATAACACCATTTTTTGTGAGTGGGGACATTTGACCTTTTGGTAACCTTTCTCATGATTTATCTCCCTTTGGTCTTCTTTCTCATTTACTCCAACCAATTTTTTTTTTTTTTACTTTTCTAATTCTATGGTGATAATTTTTTTCCTGATTGATACAACTCATAAATCATAACCTCTGAAGATAAGAATCATTTTTTAAAAATATATTATTGTTATTAAACTGTTGTGATTTATATTTATTTATTATAATTTATATTTGTTGCTGGGAAGAATTTACTCAGCATTGCCAGCTACCGTTCTTATTGTTCCTATTGCTTTTTTGGGATTTTTTTTTCCTTCCCTAGCTGATGGTTTGTTTTTTTTTTTTTCTGAATGTGGTTGTTGTTTTTGTTGACGGATGATATTATTATAATAATGTTGTTACATGATGTTACATAGTGACGTATATTTAATAAAGTGATACTAAGCTGCGAGAAGCTGCGGACGGTGAAAAGTAATAAACAAAAAGGAAATACAGTATAACTACTGAAAAAAAAATTGTCAAAAACACGGAACATTTCGGGCTCAAAACCCTTCTTCAGCCAACAAAAAAAAACGCCCAACCCCCCCCCCCCCCCCCCCCCCCATAAATACATACGTTAACATTACTACTGCAAAAAAAAAAAACAACAAAAAAACAAAAAACAAAATCGCAGAACATTTTCGGGCTCAAAACCCTTCTTCAGCGAACAACAATAAACAAAACAAAACAACATCATAAATACATACATTACTTTAAAAAAAAAACAAAAACAGATAGACGGCAGAGAAATATTTAGCTCGTCCGAATCCGAAAGGATTTTGAGCCTGAAACGATCCATTATTGGTATTTTGTTCTTTTTCATAGACCGAAGGACTTGTAGTGCTCAGGTGGACGCTGGTTCAGACATGTAAGTTCTTTTTCGTTGTTGTTACTGTTATACTCATTTTTGTTCATAACGTTTTTTACAGTCCGGCTTCTCTCTCAGCTTAGTATCGCTTTGTTACTGATGTTGATTTTATAAATCAATGTCAGATATTGATTCAGTTTCCTGTGTCCGGGCCCATTCCACCAAGGTTTGAGTACACAAATTACCAGAGGAGGCTGGATTAAATATCTTTATTGACAGATGCAAAACTAGCATAAAAGGGGATTTTTATTTTTTATATATTTTTTTTTTTTTTGTATTTACTTACTACTTATTTAACTCACTCAACCCTAACACCGACTATATCCGTAGTAAACCCGGGTTACTTTTACCCCATGCCTATTTATTACATTTTTATGAGACAAATTATAGGCGTAGTATCAAAGCTAATATTTTTTAGTTTTTACATGTTAATGGTAAATAAAACTATCTAGGCGCATGCTCATTTTTAATATATTTTTTCCAATTTTGAAAAGTAACAAAAATCTCTAGGATTGAGTGAGTTAATCCTCTTCAGGCCTTGAGTCTTGAGGCAAATAGGGCATCCACCAGACATCTCCATTTGTTGCGATCGGCTGCTTTTGCGGTGGCCGTATCCCAGGACAAGCCTGCTTCCTTTAATTCTTTCTCCATTGTCCTTCGCCAGGTTTCTCTGGGTCTTCATTGCTTTCTCTTCCCATCTGCTGTCTTGGGAAGTGACCATGGCCTACTAGAGAGTCCTATAGTTACGTCATGGAAGTGACCCTTTTTCCATTCTGGCTGCATGACCCAGCCAACGCCAGCTTCTTTTTATTTGGCTTCCAATGCTAGTTCAGTCAACTTTCTTTAATAGATACGCTGTTTTTATTTTTGTAGGACTGTAAAAAAAAAATTAAACATTGTCAAAACGAATAATGCTACTTCTGTAGACAGATTCAAAATAATGCTCGATTAAGAAATAATCAAATTCCGATATAATTTTGATTAAATTTAAATATACGATATGTTACAGACCTGACTGCTTATTCGAGTTTTCCTAAATGTTTTGTTTTCATGGGGGAAAATAAGACTAGTAAATTTCCCTCTTTGAGTGACCAATTTACCCTTAACAAGATTGAATAACGCATCTAAGTCTTTACACCGTGTGATTTAGTACCATATTTTTTATTTTTCGACGTGATTTGTTGTTGAATTTTAGTAACTTATTTTGCTCTGCAGGTGGAGGTAAAAATTCGTAGTTCTACGAGTTGTTCGCTTTCTGATCGGAAGGTCCTGGGTTCGAGCCTTGCTCGGCGCATGGTTGAGTCCTTGGGGAAAAAGGCTCTAAATTCACATTCTCTCACCGTACTGAGGTGTAAATTGAGTAACTGGCCGTTAACAGCGTTGTCTCTGTCGGAAAATAAAATGAAATATCGCCTAACAGGCGTCGTGTCTCGTTCTACATGTTACATGTTGCTGTTGGTCAGGGATCCTTTGTAAAGCGCATTAAGCACGTTTAGTGACTATTGCGCTATATAAAAGCTCAAGAAAAGAAAGAGAAACGAAACGGGAAGAGTCCCGTGTTCTAAACTTGCCTTTTTTTTTTTTACAATCGATAAGATGTATATATGTATTTTTTTTAATGAACATTCGCTGTGACATAAGAATTTGCACTTCTTTCCTCTAGATGAGGAAGTGGAAAAATTGATAAAGTGAAATATTGTTTCTGTTTCCATTGTTTACAAATTATCGCGTTACAAAAATATTCCCTTAAAACAACCGATGGGCCCTTTTTACCAAGTCGTATTATGAATATTAGGATGATTTTTATTTGTCATCATATTCATTCCCAGTTTTTTATCATACGCCTTCTTTTTTAAATATATAGATACATTTGTATATTATTACTATTGTTATTATTATTAATATTGTTATTATTATAATTAGTGACATATTACAGATTATACTAATCTGATGAATTTTCTAATATTTATTACTGGTTATTGTTACCTTAATTGTTTGGGTTTTATTTTGAAAACAAATAAATAAATAAATAAAATGAGATGAAAATGTAATCAGTTGTTTATTTATTTATGTTAATCGTACGTAACTTATTTTTTGTTTGTTTGTTTGTTTTGTTTTAATTAAATGCATGTCTTGTCTTGTCTCAAATTCAAGCGACATTCAGCTTGTTCAATTACTAGATGAGTGGCAGTGATCTCAAGCTCTGAATCTGGTGTTGTCTTTGCCCCAGTTGACTTTGGTGTGGATGGGCGCCCGTTGATAATGACGGCTAATACTAATAATATATAAAAGTGATTTTAGTTTGTAATGGCACATCGGACGTTGTATGGACACATAAATGGTTGGCAGCAAAGGCACTCAAAGAAAACATATCCATAACAATAACCTGAATCGATATGTCCGCAGCCTTTGATACGATCGACAGAGGAAAACTTTTGGAGATATTAACAGAAATAGTAGACGAAGACGAGCTCCGAATAATCCGATTTCTCCTCAGCAACACAAAGATACAACCAAGGATATACGGGGCCACAAAACAGACGCAGTTCGAAAGTAACATCGGGACCCCCCAAGGAGATAGTCTGAGCCCGATTCTGTTCACAATATACTTAGAACACGCTCTGAAAGAAGTTCGAAAAGTCATTCCAAAACCAACAACTCATATTGAGAATGCAATCCCTAGAGAAATCGCCTATGCAGATGATGTTGATTTTATTGGATCAACACCAGCAAATATAGACATCATACAAAACACCCTCATGAAATATAACCTCCAAGTCAATGCCAATAAAACCGAATTTACAACAATATCGAGGAACAAAGAGGAATGGAAAAGAACAAAGAAAGTCGGCTCACTAATTGGAGACACCGAGGATGTACAAAGAAGAAAACAGCTATCAAACGCCAAGATATGAAGTGAGTGGAAAAGTGCCAGAAGACAATAGAGAATAAAAAAATTTTTCGCGGCGGTGGTGGGGTTTGAACCTGCGACCTTATTGGTACGACAACTCCGCCTGGCAGGTGAGAGCGTGGCTCTACCGTGTGAGCTATCCACGAACACAAAAATATTCGTTTCAAACCCAAAGTCATTTCTGGATCCCTCTCTCACCCACTTCTTGAGATCGCCGATTCGTTCGCCACCATCGCGAAGTAATTTTGACCAGCAGTTAAGCTTAATAGCCAATATTCTCATCACAAACATATAACATAGAAACGATTGAGACATTGAGTATGCTCCGGTGTATGGGGTGAATTTTTAATTCAGAAAAGTGAGTGGAGCAGGCACGTATGTTGGTAACAACAAGATATGAAGTGAGTGGAAAAGTGCCAGAAGACAATAGAGAATAAAAAAATTTTTCGCGGCGGTGGTGGGGTTTGAACCTGCGACCTTATTGGTACGACAACTCCGCCTGGCAGGTGAGAGCGTGGCTCTACCGTGTGAGCTATCCACGAACACAAAAATATTCGTTTCAAACCCAAAGTCATTTCTAGATCCCTCTCTCACCCACTTCTTGAGATCGCCGATTCGTTCGCCACCATCGCGAAGTAATTTTGACCAGCAGTTAAGCTTAATAGCCAATATTCTCATCACAAACATATAACATAGAAACGATTGAGACATTGAGTATGCTCCGGTGTATGGGGTGAATTTTTAATTCAGAAAAGTGAGTGGAGCAGGCACGTATGTTGGTAACAACAAGATATGAAGTGAGTGGAAAAGTGCCAGAAGACAATAGAGAATAAAAAAAATTTTTTCGCGGCGGTGGTGGGGTTTGAACCTGCGACCTTATTGGTACGACAACTCCGCCTGGCAGGTGAGAGCGTGGCGTCTCTCACCTGCCAGGCGGAGTTGTCGTACCAATAAGGTCGCAGGTTCAAACCCCACCACCGCCGCGAAAAATTTTTTTATTCTCTATTGTCTTCTGGCACTTTTCCACTCACTTCATATCAAACGCCGCACTCAGTAAACTCACCCAATGTATGGATTAGAGGTGACAAAATAAAGAGAAAAACCAAACTGAAACTGTACCGTGCTCTTGTAAAACCGGTACTTCTGTATAACTGCGGCACTTGGGCGTTGACAAAATCCGAAGAAGAACATCTGGATGCCTTCCATCGCACACAGCTAAGAAGGGTACTGGACATCAAATACCCAAAAAAGATCTCAAATGAATCACTCTATAAGATCACAAAAGAAAGACCAATCTCCCTTGACATTTTACAACAACGATGGCAACTTTTCGGTCACATACTACGCAGGGACAAAAACATACCAGCTAACCAAGCCATGTCGGGATACTTCCAAAAACACGGAAGCCTTTTCAGAGGAAGACCGATCACAACACTCCCTGTGATTCTAAACAAAAACCTCACAACACTTGGACAAAGCATTAGTCTCATAACGGCAGGGGACCTTGAAAATCTGAGAACCCTAGCAGAGGACCGGCAATATTGGAGACACCTCACACAGGAAATACTGGAAACAACCAAGGCGACGCGAAAGGCATCAAAGTCAAGTCAATTAAGTCAAGTCAATGGCCTATTAGTTATGAGAAAAGATAGAAAGAAGGAAATAACATTTTAAAATCCCCTTCATTCATCCCGAAGGGCAAATTTCTCCTTTGGCCTTTTCCAATGGGAAGACTGGAATAATAATAACAATTTTAAAATATCTTTATTCATCCCATAGGGAAAATTTGTCTCAAGGGGCTATTCCAAGGGAAGACTGGAATAATCCAGGCGTCAACCGCAGTGCAGCGCTGCAAATTGAGCTAAGGCGAGGTGACTTGCTCAAGGCCATACATACAGCGCAGCGGCGGGTGATCGAACTCGGTACCTTTCGGGTACGAAGCAAAGACCGTACCTCTGAGCCACGCTGCCCCTGACTGGATTCAGACCGTAGCCATCGTAAAGTTATAGCCTGACACTGACCAAAAAATGACGTCAAACTGCCAGTCATTGAGGGTTCTAGTGTCAGGCTATGTTATGTTAACGATGGATACGGTCAGACGCAGTGCAGCGCAGCGCAGCAAAATTCGTTAAAGCGATGAGACTTGCTGAAGCAGTGCGAAGCAAAAGCCCATACATCTGGGCCTTCCTGTCACCTTGTGAATACGATTCAATAGTCTGATGTCACGCTGCCCGGCAACGGCGGCCATCATGGTTCTAAACAAAGAAAACCATTGCTTTTTATTCTTCATGCTGGCTAGAACTTTTCATAATATGCCTTGTGATCAGAATGTGTAAAAGTCAAAACATGATCAAATGTATTTTTTTCCCCTCTGGATACCCTTTATGCTCGCCGGAGAAATATTTCATACGGGCGTCCGCCATTGTTCCGATAGTTTAGAGCCAGTGTTACTAAGTTACCATGCGTCATTAGGAAGGAAGTGACGTTACAACTGTTGAAGAGTATTGGGAAGAAAAGTCGTGACATCACACATCCACTCTTCTGGTTCCCTAAACCCTTGGGAGTGTGTATGTGTATCCAGTCGTTTGGAAAAGTAGATAATAATGAATAGGTTACATAAAGGTGGTATTGCTATTTCAGTAGCAGGATGTATTGGCAGATTCTTAGGTTACGGGACGTAAAAGAGCGAGGATGGATGATATCTATTGACGACCAGCATATATTTTTAGATTAGAAAATACGATACAGTCACTCTGAAACCAGAGTATGTATCGGGTGGGGTTCCTGACACCCCCCCCCCCCTCCACCTCGTGGGCAGGGAGGACGTACTGTGTCTTCTTTCCCCTTATATCTGTTTTCCAACTTGCTTTCTGTCTTAGTCTTGGAATGAGAGTACATGGTTTTCGTCCTGGCCCTGGCTTAGAGGACAACAGTCAAATGTATAAATAGTTTTGGGAGACGATATTTTATTCCCTTGTAAATCATCTCTCTGTTATGCACTATATTAGGTTTTGTCTATGTACACTATATGATTTGTAAACATTTGAGTGTTTTCCTCTTACTCTTAGTGGGGACATGTGCTTGTGTAAGGATGAGCCTTTTAGGTGATCTCATACTTAGTACTTTGATAGTATACTCTTGGAATCTACATATGTTTCCAATTTGAACCAGTTTTCCATTTATGTCTTACCTTTTCTTGGGTGCTTTAACTCTAATACTAGAACTGTTTACTATCACATTTTCATCCATTTTACTGGCGCCGATGTGACCTTAATGTGTTGCAAACGCCGTAAAACCCTTAAAAACAAAAACAAAAACAAGAGTATCCATCTCCGGAAGTGTGGTTTTACACTTCCACTGATATAGGAACCAGCTTTTTGACATCACACTTTTCCTCCATATTGTGGCGGGTCTCCCTGACCACAAGACGTATACTACAATATTCTTTAAAATAAACATATATTCTTATTGGCCTGCCATTTATCAACTACGGTGTCTAATATCATTTTTTGTAGCATCTATGTATTATGTTTCAATTATTCTTTTTTTGAGGTTTTGAAAATAAATGCGACTCATGATGATGGCGAAAAAGAAAAAGAAACCAAAAACACACACATACACACAGTGGCCGATTGCCGATTAGCCAAATCGATTTCGAACATTTCTTCACACTGAATGAAGACAGATCAGATTTTACAAAAGTTCTTGAAAAAGATCAAGGACTCGTCAAATAATTAAAATACTTTGCGATTCGCACATGACGTGCGATCGCTACTCTTACGAGCAGCGTAATTGGGTACAGAGAGGTGCGAATGGGATTAATTTATACTAAATTTAATATACTTTTTACTAACGCAGTTGAAAATGGAATACAATTACTACATTTCATAAAATTTAGATTTAAAAATATTTTTATGACTATTTTATATATAATTATATATTTTATAATTATTTTGGATATTTTGTAGTCATATTACGATATGTGCTTTATTTCAAGTACTTATTATTGTTAATTCATTATAACAAAGGGAAACAACTATTTTTTAAACTGCCCTTGTCGGGATTTCTTTCAAGTTGCATGTCTCCTTGGCATGTATTTCATCATAGCAAAAACAATGCGCCGTTTAGTGACATACACCGTACAATTATTATGTTAAGCTGTTTTCAATCGACCGCTGGGCATTGCATTACCTACGTCGTTCAAAAATATATTTTGACTGTTTTAAATCCTAATTGTACACCTAAGGTTTTATGAAACTGAAGAAAATTAATGCGCATCCACTTATCTTAGGTAAAAAACAAAACAAACAACGACTGGGTTCCAACATTAGTTACCCACCAAGCTAGCCTAAATAAATTTAATCTGTGAACAAGAGTAGTTAATCTATTAAGTCTAACGTATTTCGAATATCGTTTGCTCGTTAAAGCGCTTAGAAGCTACCTAGACATTTACATCGGGCCTAATAGTAGTAGTCCTTTCGAGCCACCGGGCCCATGGAGCCGTTTTTATTCCAGTTTCTATAGTGTGAAACGGGCAATAGCAATTGCTTGTTACCCTTGCGATAGGAGGCTAGCACTAGCCTATAGCCTATCCCAAAGTAAAGTACCTCAGCCAGATCTTAACAGGCCCAGCTATCTAATCGCTGCTCGTTGAACAAGAGGTGAAAGCAAAATCTCGACTGCACCCCGGTTCGATCTCAGTCCCTTTGCTTGTGAAGCAAGTGAGCTATATTGCCACACTGGGCCTACTGTAAATTATAAACATTAAATATGAAGTCCCAGAATAAATATCAAGAACTTGGCAAAGAAAGCTTTAATCGATAATAACTGCTCTTTCGAGCAGCCACTCGACTAGGTGTAAAATGAGTAAAGAATTATGGAGTGGCTTCAATATAAGTATATAATACTTATAGTGTAAGAATGAACTGTTTGAAAATTGATTACAAGTCTTTATCTTATTTTAAAAATTAAATAAATCACTAACAAGAACTTTATTAGGTATAAAATTAATTTAAAAATACATTTTATATTTTTTATTTGTATATATTTGCAAATTTATCTTAATTTAAAGTCTAATTTACAAATGATCATTTTTCAAGGGGAGCAACTCATGTTTCAAACCTGACTAAATGTTGCAAAATATTTCAACGTTTGTAGCTCGTTTCCGTTATTTAAAACAAAAAACAAAAACATTTTTTTTACTGATCTCAAAACACCGTAAGAATGCCAGTAATATCAAATGAATCCGTGAATTGTGAACGTGTAAAAGGAAGGTACTCGGATTTTATAGATTTATAAGTGCAAGTTCAGCCCCCAGGCCGTTTCTCTACACGCATTGTTGTAGCCTAGTTGTTCGGATAGTTGTTCGCTGGGCATGGGGACAAGTTTGACTTATCTATGGGGTTAAAATCGTGGTAAGCTAAAATCAACCATTAATAATCTATTTCTCTATTTATTCAATTACAGACAACCAAATAACTTATTTGTATATTTGTTTATTGTTAGTTACTCCCGCCACCATGGAAACGCCGCCATATTGTACATGACTCCCAATTTTCAATGTCAACAGGCTTCTTACCTAAAACCGCCGTATACTTTATTTGTAAACGACCATTTGTAAATATGTGCACCTCGGCTTCTACCTACCCGAACAAATCTGACAAACGAATTGAATTATTGGCTATTTTAAAAAAAGGCGTAGTAATGGACAATAATAATATTCGTTCCTTTGAGAGTCTAACATAGCGTCGAGACATGCCTCACGAGCAGGGCTGATAACCGAACGCAATATTATGGACTCGATTTAGCATTGTTGTAATGGAAGATATTTTGCGTTGGTTTGAGAATATTTCCATTACAATCATGAGCCCATAACAATATGGGGTTAGATCTGAAAATTATTTGTAGACGTCGACTGCGACCATGACAATGTTCGTTTCGAGATATGTGAATACGTGTAAATAAATGCTTTCAACATGTATCATTTTCATTTCCTTTATTTTCTTCATTCTGATTTCAATTTTAATCTTTCCTGTCTTTTTTGTTCATTGTTAAACCCCTTTTCCAATCGGTGCTATGTATTTATATAAGATACTCATAAAATAATTAATTCCTTTCTTGTATAATTTTTCTTTCCTGCTTTGTCTGGCACTGTTTCATACACACTTTTTCAGGTCTGTGGTGATCGATGCTCCTAAAATGGCGGAAACAGATGTAGATTCCAAGATATTTGTTTGTTTTTCAGGGTTTTACGGCGCTTGCAACACATTTCGGTTATATAGCGCCAGTAAAAAGGAAGATAAGAAAATGGGACAGTAAAAAGTTCTAGAATTACAATTAAAGCACCAAAGAAAAAGTAAGACATAGGGGAACTGGGAACAAATAGGGATCAGATGTAGATTCCAAGAGCATACCACCAATGTACTTAGTTTGAGATCACCTATACGTCTCATCCGGACACAAGCACAAAATCCAACAAAGAGTAATACACTCAAATGCTTACATTATACATTCAAAATAACAAATATGTGACCCCTCGTCTCAAAACGGTATTAAGGCGGGATGATTAAGATGCTGAAAATGGAATTTGCAGCCAGAAATATCATGCCTCAGTTGAGTTTATATTATGCTTTATAGAGGTGAAGGAATATAATATTTTACATCGTTTACCAACGTTTCATATTTTTGACCAGTTTAACTATTATTTGATTTTTAAGCATCTGGTCCATCCCGACATAATACCGTTTTGAAACGAAGGGTCACATATGATAATACATAACAGATTTACAAGGAAAAAAATATCATCTCCTAAAACAATAACTATGCATTTGACTGTTTCCCTTCCAGCCAGGACTCCGGCCAGGACAAAACCAAGTAATCTCATTCCAAGACAAAAACAGAAGGCATGTTGGAAAACAGATATCAGGGGATAGAAGACACAGTATGTACCCCCCCCCCCCACCCCTGCCCACTATGGGAGGTAGATTCCAAGAGCACATTATCAGTGTAGGCTACTTAGTTTGAGATCACCTAAAAGTCTCACCCATACACCATCACAATGCCCCACTAAGAGGAAGCACTCAAATGTTTACAAATCATAATATGATGAAAAAAAAATAACAGTACATAACTGAGAGATGATTTACAAGGAAAAAAATATCATCTCCCTAAACTATAACTAAACAGTCAACTGTTTCCCTTCCAGCCAAGAACTCCAGCCAGGGTCAGGACAAAACTTAATAACCTCACTCCAAGACAAAGACAGAAAGCAATTGGAAAACAAATACAGGGGAATAGAAGACAGAGCAAGTACCTCTCTGCCTACTATGGGAGGTTCAGCATTGATTAGGTAGCTGGGTCTTTTAGATCTAGTGGAACGAACTTTGCGATAGACTAGCGTCATATCAAATCAAAATGGTAAGCCATAATAGGAGGGCCTCCACGAGAGCCATGTATAAGACCCAACCCCCCCCCCCCCCTCCTCGCCTATGAATTTATTCTAAATCGAACTATGTCAATATCTAAGATGAATTATTTTTTTTTATCGGGGGGGGGGGGGGGGGGGGGAATAATAATAATATAATAATAATAATAATAATAATAATAATAATAATAATAATATAATAATAATAATAATAATAATAATTATTAAAAGGAAAGAAGAGGAAGAAAGAAAAGAGGAGAGAAGAAGAAGGAAAGAAGAAGGAGAGAAGAAGAAGGAGGAGGAAGAAGAAGGAGGAAGAAGAAGAAGGAGGAGGAAGAAGAAGGAGGAAGAAGAAGAAGGAGGAGGAAGAAGAAGGAGGAGGAAGAAGAAGAAGGAGGAAGAAGAAGGAGGAGGAAGAAGAAGGAGGAGGAAGAAGAAGAGGAGGAAGAAGAAAGGAGGGAAGAAGAAGGAAAGGAGGAAGAAGAAGGAGGAGAAGGAGAGAAGAAGGAGGAGGAAGAAGAAGGAGGAGGAAGAAGAAGGAGGAGGAAGAAGAAGGAGGAGGAAGAAGAAGGAGGAGGAAGAAGAAGGAGGAGGAAGAAGAAGGAGGAGGAAGAAGAAGGAGGAGGAAGAAGAAGGAGGAGGAAGAAGAAGAGGAGGAAGAAGAAGGAGGAGGAAGAAGAAGGAGAGAAGAAGAAGGAGGAAGAAGAGAGGAAGAAGAGGAAAGGAGAGAAGAAGGAGGAAGAAGAGGAGAGAAGGAGGAAGAAGAAGAGGAAGGAAGGAGAAGGAGGAGGAAGAAAGGAGGAGGAAGAAGGAGGAGAAGAAGGAGGAGTAAGAAGGAGGAGAACAGGCGGATGCGGAGAGGAGAACGGAGATGCGAGCGTGCCCGCCTGACGGCGAGCCTCCGAGCGAGCTCCGGCGTCCCCTGCGCTCCGTCGTCCTCCCTCGGCGCCGCCCGCCCTCGGTCTCGCCGCCTCTCTCCTCCGTCTTCCTCCCGTCCGCCTCGTCCCTGACATTCGCCCGCCTCCTCCGCCCGCTCCCCGCCTTCCTCCGCCTCGTCCTCCTTCCCTCTTCCTCCTCCTTCCTCCTCCTCCTTCCTCGCCGCCTCCCGCCGTCCGCGCTCCTCCTCCCTCCTGCTCCTCCCTCTCTCCTCTCCTCCTCCGCCTCCTCCTCCTCGCTCCGCCTCCCCTCCCCTCCGCCTCCTCCTCCGCCTCCTCCTCGCCCCTCCCGCCTCCTCCTCCCCGCCTGCCCTCCCCTCTCCCCTCCTCCGCCTCCCCTCCTCCTCCCTCTCCGCCTCCTCCGCCTCCTCCCCCTCCTCCCCTCCCCTCCTCCCCTCCTCCTCCGCCTCCTCCCCCCGCTCCTCCCCCTCCGCCTCCTCCTCCTCCTCCTCCTCCCCTCCTCCCCTCCCCTCCTCCTCCTCCTCCCCTCCCCTCCGCCTCCCCTCCCCGCCTCCTCCCCCCTCCTCCCTCCCCTCCTCCTCCCCTCATGATCTCACCCACCACCCCACCTCCCCCCTCCCTCCTCCTCCTCCTCCTCCCCACTCCACCTCCCCTCCCCCCTACCCAACACCCTGACCCTCCTGCCTCCGCTTCACTCCCCACCTCCCCCGCCCCCCTCACCCACGTCCCTCACTGCTGACCGCTCTCGCTCCGCCAATTCTGTCCCGCCTCCCCCATCTCCACGTTCTGCTCCTGCCTCCTCTCCCCTCCTTTCCCCTCTCCTTCCCTCCCTCCTAACCACCCCAGAATGTCCTTGTTGCAGTTCGCTGCGTCCTTGTGCTCTCAACATACTTAAGTTCTCTCTTCTCTTTCATTACTTTCCATTACGGTCGTCCTGATATCACGATGTCACGACTCTTCTCGTTTCTCTTCTTTTCTTCCCACTCGATCTTTCCAAGGCAACGGAAGTCCACATTTCCAAAGGCCTCAATCCTCTTCTTCTATCTGTTTTCAGGTCCATGTTTCTGAGCCGTAAGAAGTCTTGCTTGGACATAACATTTGAGTATTCTTATTCTCGTCTCATCTGCCGTTGATGCGAAGTTAAAATTACTTCCATTAGCGGTGGGCAAAAAGCCCTACTCACACCCCCCCCCCCCCCCTCCAATCCCCTCCTCCCACCCCCCTCCGCCACTCCACCATTTTAAAACGAATACAAAGAAAATGAAAACGAGGTCAAAATATTATAATGACAAGAGAATAAATTGATTTTATTGTTTCAGAAAACTCAATCAGAGTCATCACTCCGACCAATCATCAAAGACGACGACAATCAGACGCGTCGACTTCCGCCAAAATGATGACGTAACTGACGTCTGCTAGCAAGGACAACACAAAACAATAATTCTCAAGAAAATGCCGGAACTGGAAGAGATTCGAGTCGTCCTTGAAGCATGACTGCGTCGTGGTAACTAATACACACGACATGACAATCACAACAACAACAACAACAACAACAACAACAACAACAGCTCCATATTTAAGGAGACTGCCTAGTTTAATATTCGTCTCCCTCCTCTTCCTCTCCCTCTCCTTCAACGGAGTCAACTCCGACCTCCTCGTAATCCTTCTCCAGGGCAGCAAGATCCTCACGGGCCTCGGAGAATTCTCCTTCCTCCATACCCTCACCAACGTACCTAATTCAAGGAAGAAAAAAAAATATGGATAAGTTATTTCGTAATTTATTGATTATAACATTCTAAAATCTTTCGCTCATGCATTGAATTAGAATCTAAAAAAAAAAAAAAAGATTGTCATTACTTCAAAAGAAGAAGTTGACCCAGAATTAGTAAGTAAAAAACAAACAAGTAAATAAATAAATAAACAACCCTTCTCCCCCCCCCCCTCAAAAAAAAAAAATAAAAAAAACCTCAAAAACCCAAACAACAACAACAACAACAAACAAACAAACAAAATACTAAACAAAAAACAACAACAAACAAAATACAAAACATAAAACAAACAGAAGAGAAAACAAGACTCACCAATGGACAAAGGCCCTCTTGGCGTACATGAGATCGAACTTATGATCAAGTCTAGCCCAGGCCTCGGCGATGGCAGTGGTGTTGCTCAACATGCACACGGCACGCTGGACCTTGGCCAGATCTCCTCCTGGGACCACAGTGGGTGGCTGGTAGTTGATTCCAACCTGGATTGTGAGAAGGAACAAGGAGGACAGATACGATGTCAGAGCTAGCGTTATTCAATAATACATTAAATATTCGAAGGAAGTAAAAAAAAATATCCATTGAATCTGATTACAAAGAGGTAGGCAGGACAAACTATCATGTCTCGTTCGGTCGTTTTCTGAGAAAAAAAAGTGCTTTAAAAAATTGGTCAGAAGACTCGTTCTTCCAATATCGATCCTCATCTTGAAAAAAAAAAAGAAAAAAAAATCAGTGAAGATCTGAGAGTCTTTGGCAAGATGAGGATAATTTTAATCAATTGATATTAGAAGGACGAATTTTTCTGGCGAAATATTTTAATACTTGTTTTTCTAGAGTACGGACGTAACGTTGAAATAAAGTTGCATAAATAAATAATGATAAAAAAAATAGATAAATAGATAAATAAACAAATAAATGTTTTTTAAAAGAATGAATAAATGAATAGATAAATAAATATATAAAAAAGTTAATTGTGAAGTGAAAGTGTCATTAAGTCAGTCGCGTCAATTATAGACAAGCTAGAAATGATTAAATTCTGCAAAATCATATTGGACAAGTCTTACCTTGAACCCGGTGGGACACCAGTCAACAAATTGGATGGTTCTCTTGGTCTTGATGGTGGCAATGGCAGCGTTGACGTCCTTGGGGACAACATCACCACGGTACAACAGACAGCAGGCCATGTACTTGCCGTGACGAGGATCGCATTTGACCATCTGGTTAGCGGGCTCGAAGCAAGCGTTGGTGATCTCAGCAACGGACAGTTGTTCATGGTAGGCCTGGGAGAGAAGAGATGAGGCAAAAGGTTCAGGGTAAAGAATACACTAGTAAGTATATAAAAACAGTTTCTTCCCGAGAACCATCAAGGAATGGAACACTCTCCCACCAGAAATCCTAGATATTACCAACAACAACAAATTTGGTCAACTATTAAACATTTATCTTTCAACTCAATAACACAATAATGGAGAAAGTCACCAGATATTTGTATAAAATCTGCAGTGATGGGCAATTCGCCTTTTGCAGATAAAGACATTGAACTTGAACTCGAAGAATAATTCGCAAGTTTTAAAAAACATGAGCATTTATATAGTGCAATATCCACTAAACGTGCTCAAAGCGCGTTACAAGAGGTCGCTGACCAACAGCAACACGTAACATGAAGGACAATGTTACAATTTTTTTTCCGACGGAGACAACGCTGTTAACTCATTTTAAAGTACGATGAGAGAATGCGAGTAAAGAGTCTTTTCCAAGTGCTCAACTATGCACCGCTCGGGGCTCGTACCCAGGAGCTTCCGATCCAAAGGCGAGTGTCATACCACTAGACAACCTAGCCGCACGGTGACTGAACCGTGACCAGCATGATATATATATATATATATATAATATATATATATATATATATATATATATATATATATATATATGAGTGTTGGTGGGTACTTGTAGGTACGAAAGTGCTCGATAATGGTGGTTAGAGCTAATATATAATGCAAATTTTCACTCACATTTTTTTGGCCGAGACGACTCGTTTCTGTGTTTTTTACACTTCTTCAGTCGGCGTAATCCATTGTAATGTCCGTAGAAAAGTTCCTACTCCAAACTAAAGTTGTTTCGTTGTGTAGTGGTGATAAGTGTTGATGTGTATTGTGATGTGCTCTCATGTTTATATTATGAGTGTGTGTGTGTGTGTGTGTGTGTGTATGCGTGTAGGTGTGTTGTGTGTTGTGTGTACATGTGTGTGTGATATTGTAGCGATAAACTCATCGATAAACACTTCCCGAAGAACCACCGTCTGCACAAAATAATCAACAGAAACATCGTCAAGATAAGCTACAGCTGTGCACAAAACATGAAACAGATCATTACCAACCACCACAGACAAATCATATCCGAACCCAACAACACAAATACAAATAAAGACAACTGTAACTGCAGAAAGAAAGACAATTGCCCTCTTAAAGGAAACTGCCAAAAAAGCGCCATAGTCTACAAAGCCACCATAACCACTGATAACACCGCAGCACAATACATCGGCAGCACAGAACCCCCATTCAAAACACGATACAACAACCACAAAGCCTCCATAACACATGAAAGCAAAGCAAAAAGCACCAAATTAGCAATGCACTATTGGGAACAAATAAACACACAAAAAACACCAACAATAACCTGGGATGTCGTCAAGCAAAGCAGCCCCTACAGATGCGGTGCTAGAAAATGCAATTTATGCCTGACAGAGAAACTGGAGATTTTACTACACAACTACAGAAACAATAGCACCTTAAACAAAAGATCTGAACTGATGACAATGTGCAGACACTCTAACAAATTCAAGCTCAAAACGCAAAAGGCCAAATAACCCTCCCCCCCCCCTTTCCTCCCCCCTTCCCCCCCCCCTTCCCCCCCCCTCCCGACCCCATTATACCCCTCCTACCCCTCTTCCCTCCCCCCCCCCCGCGCCTCCTCCCCCCCCCCCCCCCCCCCCGCCCCGCAACCACATTCCGCTACAATATCACACACACATGTACACACAACACACAACACACCTACACGCATACACCCCAACACACACACACACACACACACACACACCACTCATAATATAAACATGAGAGCACATCACAATACACATCAACACTAAGCACCACTACACAACGAAACAACTTTAGTTTGGAGTAGGAACTTTTCTACCGACATTACAATGGATTACGCCGACTGAAGAAGTGTAAAAAACACAGAAACGAGTCGTCTCGGCCAAAAAAATGTGAGTGAAAATTTGCATTATATATATATATATATATATATATATTATATATATATATATATATATATATATATATATATATATATATATATATATATATATATATATATATAAAGAAAGTCCATCCAAATTGTTAAATATATGTTTCCATTTTATTATACAAAAATAATTAAATAAATTTTGTATTTATTTATACAAATATACACTAAACGTGCTCAAAGCGCTTTACAAGGGATTCCTAGACACATATCATATAGGACGAGACATGACGCCAGTTAGGCGATATTACATTTTTTTTCGGACAGAGACAAATCTGTTAACAGTCAGGTACTCGTTTTACTCTCGAGTATGGTGAGAGAATATGAGTAAAGAGCCTTTTCCGAGGACACAACTATGCACCATTCAGAGCGGGAATTCGAACCCTGGACATTCCGATTCGAAGGCGAGTGTCAAAGCACATGGACCTGAAATACAATTAATTCTAACCTTCTCAGCAGAGATGACAGGGGCGTATGTGGCCAAGGGGAAATGGATACGTGGGTAGGGCACCAGGTTGGTCTGGAACTCAGTGAGATCCACATTCAAGGCACCGTCAAACCTGCAACAAGGGGAGACAACCATACATACATTAATAATACAATTTATATTGTGAACACTGTAGTTTGTTTGACCGAATTGTCCGTCACTTTGAGTTTAAAAAATTCTTTTTAAACTTTGCACGACCTGGAGAACTTTGTGTGTTATAATTTTCGATTAGTATTCACTGACAAAAAAAAAAAAAAAAATGAAAAGAAAAGAAATTCGAGTCGATTATCAAAGTTGTTTTTATTTTTTGTTTTGTTTTGTTCCAATAATTTGTCATTTTTCTTTTTAGAGTGGGAGGCGTTTATATTTAGCAATATAAATTCTTATAAATGATAACTATTTGTTCTGAACATCATACGTCACAGCTCTGTTAATTCTTCATTTCAGAAAAAAATCCCAAAAGGTTTAAGAAAGTCGGAACCACTAACACACTAACACCTATTCTTAAGCATATCTTGTTTTAACAAATCATTTCAGAAATATTTTTTGGAATATAAATACAAAAAGCTATGCATTTTAAAATATAAGGGAAAACTATATTTAGAAGCATATATTTATAGAAGAACATTGAAAGAAACGTAAGATTAAAGAAATAAACAATGAGAATATCTTACTTACCTGAGAGAGGCAGTGATGGATGAGACAATTTGACCAATCAGACGGTTGAGGTTGGTGTAAGTGGGTCTTTCAAT
>NC_088370.1:26065248-26095248 GCF_034508935.2 Berghia stephanieae | reverse complement strand
CCCACTGCTTACACCCCTCCCCTCCCCCCTCCTTCCCCCCCCCCCCTCCCCCCAAAATCAATAAATGTCATTCGTCTACTGTCGAAAGCCGAGACCCACAATGGAATGTTGAGACAGCAGGAAAAAAAAACCCAACAACTTTGAGAGAAGGTTCCAGAAACAGGAAGGCATGATTTATTTTTCATTCGCGGGCAAGAAAGACAAACAGGAAAGGACATGTCTTCTCTCTCTCCCCCCCCCCTCCCCCCTCCTCCCCCACCAGTCCCTGTCGTTCGTTATTGTTTGTTTTAGGTTGTTTGCTGTTTTTGTTAGCGTTCAGCTTGTTACGCTTACTATTCTGCAGTACTCTGGAAAACGCCATGTTTAAAAATGTGGCCAGAAAACGCGTCTTTCAAATATCGATCAATTTAAATGACCCTCATCTTGGCAAAAACTCTCAGACCTGGGACCTGAGTACGGCAGTATTATAGTTTATTTCACAATTTATATCCAAGTTTAGAGTTAGAGGTGTTTGTCATTAAAATTGTTTGTTGTATTGCAGTGATTTTAAATAGTGATTTTTAAAGTAAAACGGAAAAAAAAAACGAAAAAACAAAAAACAACAACCCAAATTGTAAGAGGAATTTTAAAAAACAAACAATCATGTTTACAGTACAGAAAATAGATTACAAAATAATTTTCCACATACTTTTGATTTTTGTTGTTGTTGTTGTTTTTTTTTAAATTTTATTTTTAAACACACAACACAACCGTGAACATTCACTCATTGCATACCTGGCCTCAACATTGACACAGACATGGTTGCTGCCTAAAGATAAATCGCACGCGAGTGTTTTCATTTTGTGAACACAAATCACGGTCATTGTGATAGTAAATATGTCATATTACATTTATTCATTCATAAAATCAGCGTAATTTTGTTGTTTTTTTGTTTTTGTTTTTTTAAATTATTTTTTTGACATTCTAACTTTCTTTTCCGACGATGATTTTGAAATGCAATTTTGTGATTTTGAAAAGAATTGCTTTGGAATTATTTAAACTACAATCGTGAAGCAAGACTTGAGCTAATATATTCCGATAATAACGTAAACAATCCAATGGGGTTGATCTATTTTACCTTTCCATGTGCTCGAGGTCATTGGTCACATTGGAATATGTGCTCAATGGTGAAAAGTGTTCACAGCGATTGGTCATTAAAATTTTGTTCAGCTTGACACACGGGTATGTTTACAACATTCATAAACAAAGTAGCGTGTTTACATTTGTTTAGAAATGTCCAATCGTTGGATATCAACAAATCATGTGATTAATGAAGAACTGATCAAGTCTGTATGAAAGGTGTCAGACAAAGCAAGAAAGAAAAAGACAAGAACGAAACCATCCCAAAAAAACAGTCGACCTCGACTGGGAATCGAACCTCAGGCCTTCTGATTACCGTACGGTAATCCTCCCTAATTTCTTAACACGTGATTGATGACTTAGTTGACGACAACATGAATATAGATCAAGCCCATTGGTAGGGCTTGGAACAGAGAGGGAAACGGCTTACTTAAGGCACGCATGTACACATTGAAATATTTGCCACCTATTTGTTGTTGTTGTTGTTGTTGTTGTTGTTGTTGTTGTTGTTGTTGTTGTTGTTGTTGTTGTTGTTGTTGTTGGAATAATGACTGTTTTAGGCCATGAGATTGTACTGTAAAGCATCTGAAGGTTGAAAGAAAAGACTTCAAAAGTTTTCAATTCAGGACAAATAAGCAAAATCCTCAAATCTATGTTGTTTTCACATAGGATTTTTTTTTTTTTTTTTTTTTGGATTCGGTCGTGGTTATATGGAATAGACATGCAAAATGTCAGTGCCATACAACAGTAAGTTTTAAAGAAAAAAATCTCTAAGGTTGGACATGAATTAATTTTGAAACGGACTATTGTGTTCTAATGCACTGGCGGTCGTTGTTCGACGTTTTGTGTCCTGATATTTGACACGGAAGGTTTTGAAGCCACGTTCGGGTGAAAGGTAAAGATTTATTCAAGAGAAAAACACACATACAAATCATAGTAATTCAATAACACCGGATATTGCTAAGTGACCAAGTTATAGCACGGCTTGAGTCGTGTTTGATTTCAGTTCAGCGTCCATAGTTACCGAAGCCAACTAATGGTTGCGTTAGGATTGTGTGTTTGACCGTTGCCTAGCAGCGATGTATGACTACTGTCAACAAAGCGCTGTATACGGTCATGATTGACACCGCGGTCTATTGTTGATACGTAGTGAAATTACTGTCTCTGCCATTGAAGAGCTCCTATCGCAACTATAAATGTCACTAACCTGGCGTGAAAATCTTTTATATCTTTATATTTTATGTTATATATTTTATTTCTATTGATTTCCTTATATTTTTTTAATGATAAGAAAAGAACCACTGAAGAATATCGTCGGAAATAGTACAAGCATAGTACCAGTAACGATGAATCGGTTTTTAATTGAAAAGAGTTGAATAAATTACGGTAATTTATGAATGCTTTATTGGCGTGAATGGGTTAGACACGACGTGTACGTATTTGCAAGTCTGATAAACCGAACGCGATTATGGGCCTGATTTAATACTGCTGTAATGGAAAATAATTTGCATTAGTTTGAAAGTATTTCCATTACAAGAATGGGCCCATAACAATTTGGGTTATTAGACCTACGCCGAGTGAGGTCTATTATCGTTTATTTCATTATTTTCTTAGCAAAAGCTTTTAAAAAACAAAAACAAATAAAAACAAGCAAACAAACAAACCAAAAAAAAAAAAAACAACAAAAAACAAAACACACACACAAAAAAAAAAAACAAAAAAAAACAACAAAACAGACAACCCTCTCAAATATCCCAGAAAAAAACAACCCCCCTCAAAACAAAACAAAACAAAAAAAAACAAATAAAACAAAACAAACAAACAAACAAGAACATACAAAAAAAAAAAAGAACCACCCAAAAAACAAACAAACAAACAAACAAAAAACTAGCTAACACAAACAACAGCCCCCCCCCCCCCCCCCAAAAAAAAAAGCCCAAAAACAAAACAAAAATAACAGTAAACAGACTTTAAATTTAGTCTTGACCGAAAACGACCCTCGTGTTTATTTGGATATTACGACAAATCATAAATTATACGCTTTTTCTGCTGTTACAAACGACTTCTCATTCTATACTATCTTGTCGTATCTTCTAAAAAGGCTACCAATGACAATATCATTATAATATCCATTCAATGCCAAATCAATACGACAGCAGGACGTATTTGAATCCCATCATGACACATTCCATTGGTGTCACTGTCAATGAGAGATCTGGTTGTGGCGCTTTGGACACGATAAGACAGGACAGGACAGGAATTGTTAGTTGATTGACTGACAGTTGGCGTTCAAAGAAAAAACAACAAAACAAACAAACAAACAAACATAAAAAAACAACAAACAGAATAAACAGCAAACAAAACAACCTCCCCCCCCCACACACACACAAAAAAAACAACGCTTTAATAATAATAATAATAATAATAATAATAATAATAATAATAATAATAATAATAATAATAATAATAATAATAATAATAATAATAATAATAAATGGTAATGATAATAATGATTATTTATTAGTACAACATTTCACTATCCACTGGTAAAATAAAGTGCTCAGCAGCGCTTTACAAAGCAAGCACACATAAAATCACACACACATACACACACACAAACGCACAAACACACACACACACACACACACAAACACACACACGCGCGCGCGTATACACACATATTATTATAGTTTTCTCTCCTTCTCTCTCAATCTCTCTCTCCCTCTCCTTCCCTCCCTCTCTCTCTCTCTCTCTCTCTCTCTCTCTCTCTCTCTCTCTCTCTCTCTCTCTCTCTCTCTCTCTCTCTCTCTCTCTCTCATATTTCCATATTTATTGGTCAGAAAACCCTTACTTGTCAAACTGTCTTTAAAACGAGATATAATAATTTAGTCTAAAGTTTAAAACACTTACGACAAGATGAGAATCAAGTCATCCATCCACCAAGTATTAAATTAATCGATTTACTTCGTACTCTGGAAAAACAGGTATATAAAAAAAAATTGGCCAGAAAACTCGTCCTTCAAATATCCATCGATTAAAATGACCCTCATCTTGGTAAAAAAAAAAAAAAAAAAAAAAAAAACCCTCTCAACATAGAACTTCCTTGAAGACTTCGCGAGTTCCCAGGCTTGACAGTTTGTACCAAGATAAAGGTCATTTAAATCGATCGATGTTTGTGCGGCTATACTGTCTTATGGTATGACACTAGCTTTCGGATAGGAAGGCCCTGGGTTCGAGCCTCGCTCGGCGCATAGTTGAGTCTTTGGAAAAGACTCTTTACTCACTTTCTCTCACCGTACTCAGGTGTAAAATGAGTACCTGGAGAATTAACAGAGTCGTGAGTGTCGGATAAAATTGTATTATCGCCTAACCGGCGTCATGTCTCGTTCTTTATGTTATGTATTGCTGTTGGTCAGGGAACTTTGTAAAGCGTTTTTCTTTTTGCTCATTTAGTGGATATTCAGGTTGCTCAAAATAACGCATCCAGACTCATTGTACGCAATAACAAAAAATACTCGTCAGCAACTCTCATTCTCCGTGAGTTACATTGGCTTCCTGTGGAAAAAAGAGTTGCCTATAAGATTTGTACTTTTGCCTACAAATCCTTGAGCACCAACAGTCACTCCTATATTAAAGCCCTTCTAAACATATATGTCCCCAATAGAAACTTGAGGTCAAACAATGACCAATCAATCCTTGTCAAACCTAAGCCATTGCGTAAAATAGGTGAACAATCTATTCAATTTTCGGCCCCTCATTTTTGGAACTCTCTCCCATTACACGTGAGATGCTCGGATTCGTTGACAACGTTCAAATCTCGCTTAAAATTTTATCTTTTTACGTCATAATGTTGCAATACTATTATCATATTTTGTTGTTGTTAAATTGAATTCGTATCACGTTTCCATCAACACTTGTCTTACTGTAATATATTTTGTTTTATATCACTGTTAAGCACTTAGAGCCCGTGACAACGGGGTAAAGCGCTATATAAATGCCATTTATTATTATTATTATTATTATTATTATTATTATTATTATTATTATTATTATTATTATTATTATTATTATTATTATTATTATTATTATTATATTATACTATATAAAAAGCTCAAAAAGCTCAAAATTTGAATGACGAAATTTCTGGCCAATTTTTAAACACGAGATTTCCAGAATACGGCAGTTAATTTCTTAAGAAGCATAAACTTTTTATTTTATTTTATTTTTTTTTAATAATCCTTTTTTTTACAATAAGAAAACATGTATTTTGTCAAAGGTCGGATATTTCATTTGGGAAGAGATATGTATGGATTAGTTTCTTTTTGGTCCTTTTCTTTGATTTATTCCCACCCAATGACGAACTCAAACATTGACCTATCTAAGAATCGATAACAAAAACAGCCCGTTCCAACTGTCTATTTATTACCTACCCAGAAGAATACTCTCTATAGAAGGATCTGGTCCCACCTGGTTGTATTCCTGGGAATGGCTGTGTTTGCCTGCCTGTATGGTTTCAGATATTGCGTTGAACTAGATCGAGTGTTGTCTGTTTATCGTTGCTAGTATCAATTACAGAAACATTTATTAAGATATCTATCTATCTATCTATCTATCTATCTACCTATCTATCTATCTATCTATCTATCTATCTATCTATCTATCTATCTATCTATCTATCTATCTATCTATCTATCTATCTATCTATCTATCTATCTATCTATCTATCTATCTATCTATCTACTATCTATCTATCTATCTATCTATCTATCTATCTATCTATCTATCTATCTATCTATCTATCTATCTATCTATCTATCTATCTATCTATCTATCTATCTATCTATCTATCTATCTATCTATCTATCTATCTATCTATCTATCTATCTATCTATTTAATTCAAGGTATTGGAGGGGTTGAATTTGTAGAGTTGTACGCCGTCTATCTATTTATCTATCTATCTATCTTGATGAAAGAGAGAGAGAGAGAGAGAGAGAGAGAGAGAGAGAGAGAGAGAGAGAGAGAGAGAGAGAGAGAGTAAGAGAGAGAGAGAGAGAGAGAGAGAGAGAGAGAGAGAGAGAGAGAGAGTAAGAGAAAGAGGAGAGAGAGAGAGAGAGAGAGAGAGAGAGAGAGAGAGAGAGAGAGAGAGAGAGAGAGAGAGAGAGAGAGAAAGTCAATTTCACTCACGCTATTGTTTATAAACAAACCAACTTTGCTTGTCCGAGCACAGCACGTATGAAGATGTGTCACAAATTTTTTGTTTTCATTGATCGCAAATATACTGTTTAATTGCAGGTTCGAACCCAAAGACCTAATTGAGGTGTGTTGTTAGTCCAAGACTTCGCAAAGTCCCAAGTTTGAGAGTTTTGCCAAGATGAGGGTCACTCAAATCAATCGATATTTGAAGGACGATTTTTCTGGCCAAATTTTTCAAATAAGGGTTTTTCCCTAGTACGGCATCTCTGGTAATAGCAATTGGATTCAATAGTCTGATGTCACGCGCCCGGCAACGGTGGCCATCTTGGTTCTAAACAAAGACAATCATTACTTTTTATTCTTCATACTGGCTAGAACTTTTCATTCCCTTTTCATATGCCTTGTGATCAGAATGTGTAAAAGTCAAAACATGATCAAATTGATGGGTTTTTTTTTCCTCTGGATACGCGTTTAAGCTCGCCGGAGAAACATTTCATACGGCGTCCGCCATTGTTCCGATAGTTTAGAGCCAGTGTTACTAAGTTACCATGCGTCATTAGGAAGGAAGTGACGTTCTGACTGTTGAAGACTATAATTGTTTTTTTGCCATCCGCGTTTATGAGTAATGCTCACTGAACTGTATTGACCCGACTATACATGGGTACACACAGTTTTGTGTGTTGGTCCGTTATACTTCCGGATGGCAATGTTATGAGCTTCTTCGCCAAGCGCATACTATCTATACATAGCAACATAAACAGCTTTTATTTTCTTTCTTTAATAGGGCGGAGAAATCGTGACTTCACACCTTCTACTCTTCCGGTTCCAAACTCATTGGAAGTGTGTGTGTGTAACTAGTCCTTAGGATGACTAAAAATGAAGATGTTAGATATTGAATCACATTTCACTTTTTTTGGTCATCGACCCCTTGTGTTATGACGTCATTTTTAGAAAGTGTCAGGGTTAAAGTTCATGAAGGTCACGATTGCTCAAGTTTACAAATCAAATGATAGCCTACACACTCACCTTTGGACCGGAGATCTAGAGTTCGAGCCCTTCTCTTAGCGGCGCATAGTCGAGTCATTAGAAGAGGCTCTTTACTCATAATTCCTCACCGTACTCTGGTGTAAAATGAGCACCTGGCCGTAAACAGCGTTGTCTGTCGAAAAAAAAATATAATTGTAATATTATGGCCTAACAGGGCTTATGCTTCGTCCTACACGTCGAGTGCTGCTGTTGGCTAGGAAGGACCCCCCCCCCCCCCTGTCAAGTGGTTTTGAGCACCATTTGGTGGACATTACTTTATATAAATGCTCAAGGTACGGGAGATATTCAATGACAATCGCATTCATAGGCTCAGAATAGATAAAATGGATTAAATATCACCGAAGAAAGGATTTATTGCAGTAGAATAACACAGGGGCGGGAGTTCATGATGAAACATGCTTAGGCCAATACCGAAACTCAACAATAAACGCCCAAAGTTTCCCACCCTAAAAGTAACACCCCCCTCCCCTTTTCTCATCCCCCCCCCCCTCACCCTCCACCCCACCTTTCAAATCCAATCACTTCGTTCGATCACCGCTCTTTCGTAGTATGAAAAAACACGTTTTAAAATTTTGGTCAGAAAAATTCGTCCTTTAAATTTATATCAATCGATTAAAAAAATAAAATGACGCTCATCTAAGCAAAAACTCTCAAACCTTGGGTCTGCCAGACAGACCGACTCAGTCCCAGGTATGAGAATTTTTGTTGTTGGACAAAATGAGGATCATTTCAATCGATGAATATTTGAAGGTTGAGATTTCTGGCCAAAATTTAAAATATGTGTTTTTTTCCCCCCAGAGTATACGGCAGTATAGTACTGTACTTTCCGTTGTCATTGTGAGTCACTTGAGGAGTCAAGTGTTTGTGTCGTGTGTATACCTGACTATTGTCTGTTGTTGCATGCCAACCACCCAACCGCCAAACCATGCTGTTACACATTTATTTATTTTCATCTTGACCAAAACAAAAACTAAAAAAAAAAAAAAAATAAAAAGATAAAAACTAAACAAACAACAACAAAAAATAAAACAAAAAAACAAAACAAAAATAAAACAACAACAACAAAAAAAAGTTTAAAAAAAAAACAAAAAAAAAAAAACCCAAAACACACACACACACACACACACACACACACACACACACACACACACAAAGAAGAAGAAAAAAAAAACAACCAACAACAAAAAACCCAAAAACCAAACAAAATAAACGTTCCTTCAATTATCGACCGTAAATATAATCATCCAAAGTTTTTTTTAACATGATACTTTGTGGATGGGTTTAAAACAACTTGTACTTATTTACAGGTCTGATAATCCAAATTGTTTAGGGTTTTTTTTTTTTTGCTCATTGTTGTAATGGAAATACTCTCAAACCAGTGCTAAATATATTGTCTATTACAACAATATTAAAACAAGCCCACAATTGGGTTCGGTTAGCAGACCTGCTAAAATTTACAGCTGGTTTTAAGACTATCGTTTGACGATTCAGGTGTCTATCAGAGCCCATGGAGCCGGAGTTTATCCCTGTTTCTATAGCGTGAAATTGCTTGCTACCCTGTGGATAGGACGCTATTTATCGCAAAGTACTCCCGACAGTTCTAACAGATCCAGCTACCCAATCACTGCTGTGTGGACATGGTGATCATGGTGGTCAGAAAAAAAAAAAATCTCGACTACACCCGGGATCGATCTCAGTTCCTTTGCTTGTGAAGTGAGTGCTCTACCAACTTAGCTATCGGGATCCCCCAAATCGATCTTTACTTGAAGCAAAAGATTTCTGGCCAAAAAAAAAAAAAAAAAAAAAGGAAACAATATAAAAGTGCTTGTTTTGAGTTTGGCCACATAGTGACAACTCGA
This sequence comes from Berghia stephanieae, assembly GCF_034508935.2. Classification (NCBI taxonomy): domain Eukaryota; kingdom Metazoa; phylum Mollusca; class Gastropoda; order Nudibranchia; family Aeolidiidae; genus Berghia; species Berghia stephanieae. The sequence goes on along the minus strand of NC_088370.1, from coordinate 26,086,029 downwards.
CAACCCAAAGAGGTTTAGGTTTGTTTTCATGGATAGTAACCTTTCTTCTGTTGTGTTGTACTATATCTACTGTATGAATAGTACGCACCAATACATTTATGTATGATCTGGTCATTCAGCTGTACTCTGAGAACATACATATTTAAAATTTGGCCAGAAAATTCGTCTTTCAATAAATATCGATCGATTTAAATGACCCTCATACTATTGTCAACAACTCTCAAACCTGAGACTTACTTTGAAGTCCCAGGTTTGAGAGTTTTTGACACGTTGAGGTTCATTTCAATCGATCGATATTATTTGAAGGACGAATTTTCTGGCCTGCAGTATTTTGGTTCCCCCTGTTCTGCGTTCTGTTATGAGTTATGAACATGATCATAATATTGTTATGAATATTTATTTGTCAAGTTATTGTTTCTGATTTCAATTATTATTTCCTTTAGTCTTAAAAAAAAACCAATTTTCTTTCTTTATTTTGTTTAAACTTTTCTTGTCTTTCTTACCTTATTGACAATATGATTAACTCAAAATCGTAACAAAGCATTAAATGGCTATGTGGTCTAGAGATATGACACTCGCCTACGAATTATAAGGTCCTGGGTTCGGCATAGTTGGGTCTTCGGAAAAGGCTCTTTACTAACATTCTCTCACAGTACTCGGGTGTAAAATGACTACCTGGTCGTTAACAGCGTTGCCCTGTCATTTTTTTTTTGTAATATTGCCTAATAGGCGTTTTGTCTCGTTCTACATGATAAGTGTTGCTGTTGGTTAAGGACACTTTGAAAGCGCTTTGAACACGTTTAGTGGATATTGCGCTATATAAAGTCTCTAGTAAACGAAAAAAATTGATTAAAAAATCAGGACAGAGCAGTGCGTTTTACGAAACATGGGTCTAACCCCCAAAACAGAAACAAAAGCATGTCTTAGTGTGTAGATGGAAGTATAGGATTGTAATAGGATTATTGTGTTAACATAAACAGGCACACTGTATTAGATAGGTAGACAGACAGATAGATAAATGAATAGGCAGACAGATAGATATATAGATAAGTAGATAGCGAGATAGATGGATATATGGATAGGTATAGATATAGATGGATAGATACATAGATGGATTGATATATGGATAAATATATACCGAAAAACAGATATATATATATATATATATATATATATATATAAATATATATATTATATATAGTATATATATACACATATAAAGTGATATAGTGAGATAGATGGATAGATAGATAGATAGATAGATAGATAGATAGATAGATAGATAGATAGATAGATAGATAGATGGGTGGATAGATAGATAGATAGATAGATAGATAGATAGATAGATAGATAGATAGATAGATAGATAGATAGATAGATAGATAGATAGATAGATAGATAGATAGATAGATAGATAGATAGATAGATAGATAGATAGATAGATAGATAGATAGATAGATAAATAGATAGATAGACAGAGAGACAGACAAATAGATAGGCGGAGATTTGGTCTCGATTCACATTCCTTAGGTATGGCGGAAAAAGGTAAATAAATGGATACATAAATAAATAGATAAATGAATGTAATTGATAAATATGTGAATGAATCAACAAATAAATAGATAAATAATATAAAATAAATAAATAACAAGGAATTTACCCGGGAGGCCTTCCGAAAGCTCCTACATCTCCAGTTGGGAGTTTGGGAGGGGGAAAACTTTTTTAAAAATAATGTTCTTGTAGGGGGTTTGGGAGAGGGGAGACTTAAAAAAGACGTTTCCCCCCTCCCAAACCCCCTACTAGAAGAATATATAAAAAAAAAAACAAAGCAAGAATACTGGGGATGTAGGAGCTTTCGGAAGGCCACCCTTTGATCGATCAATCAATCAATCAATCAATCAATAGAGCTAGTTTTTAGACCACGACGAATTTTTCAACCTTGACTTTCGACTTTCGACCTTCGACCTTTTGTTATTTTCTTTTCATCATGGCGACTGCTGTTAGATGTGTCAATCGAATGATCTGTCAAGGCGTTCGTCCCATTTCAACTGGATATGGGTCCACTGCCGTAATATGTCCATTTGTTTGAAATAGCTATATAATTCAATAGTTTCTCATTAGATCTACATAGTTAAACTTCTTGATTGAAAGTGAATCTCTTTAGAAAATGAGCGTTTAAGTTGGACCACCAAATCAGGAGGATGCCATTTCCCTGGGATTTGATTTGGCTTTTGGACTTTTAACTGTCACTAGAATTGCCTCTTTGCGGCAAACTGTTTGGGTTATAATCTGAGGGAAATTGAAGCCAAATAGAGCGAATCTTGGGTGATTGCTCCGCTCGCTTATTACCAGTGACTTACCGTAGTCAAGGGACGTTTTGGTGAGAAGTAGAGACTGAACCTCTTTTTTTTGTCTTCCTGCCTGCCAAATGAAATATCTAGACTAGATAGCTATCTAAGATAGAGACAGTCCCTAGACAATCATGGAAATGATTTAGGAGTATGTAAAAATGAGTAAAAATTGTCTTTAAAAGAATGATGGCAGGTGGAATCAAATAACTGCGAGTTCAATCAAATTTGATAGAAAAGCTTTTCAATAGATTGTTCTTCGATGCACCAACTCATTTGGCAAATGTAATGTCGCCTTTAAAAAAAGTATTATAGTTTTAAAAGTTTTGCTCACTGTACTTTACTGTCTCTCTGTAGGGGTTTGTAAAATAAAATAAGCCATAAGATGAAAAGTTATTTTTGCCTAATGATACAAACACTAGTCACACACATATATGTCAACGAACATCAAATCAGTGATCAAGATAATGGAGAGCCAAACAAAAAAAAAAAAAACAAAAAAAGAAAAGTTACAAAAAAAAACAAAAAACAAAACGATTTCCACATAACAGTTAGCCCATTGGCGATCACTGAACTGGTGTTATCGAAGTACCTGTCCAATTCTACTCAATTAACTTACCCACCATTCATGTTCTTGTTGAAATTTTTACAGGAACTGAAATGGCGTGTTATAAATGTTGCTAAATTCCTGAAAAGCGATTTTAAAAAATAAATGGATGTTATCCCGAATTCTCAAACATCGAATTCTTTGAGGTATATTGCTTATAAGGCCATTTCAATTGGTAGCGATAGAAAAGAGGGAATTTAAAGATTAATCTTAAGTCATGATCAAGGCGTGTTACACGTTATAAAAGACATAAATGATGGACGTTAGAAAATGAATGAAAATGACGCACATTACAAACATAAAACCATGTGAAAATAACAAATTTTACCTTACCCTGTCTCAGTATTTCTAGCTTGACAGATGAATGATGCTGAAGGAAGTGGTTCAAAGACTAAAATACAATTAAAATCATATTGAAACAGTTTTGTTTCCCGACAAAACAAAAACGTTTACATGTTTCATTGTGACATGAATTCATATTGGTTTTATTAAATGAGATTTTTAGATTTGTTCCAATTAACTGTATTTCATAACTTAAGTTTTGTTTGAGGCTCAAAATGCATATTAATTTCAATATTTCATATACTTGTAGGAGACGTCAAAGTTGAAGTTCGAGCACCGATGTGATACCCATCACAGTCAGGTTTTAAAAATTTCAATTTTTATACGAAATCGGTTGATTTACTTGTAAATTTTTGTCTCATTTCATTGGGAATCACACAAATATCCCAATTATTTTTTAATTTTTATTTTTAATACTTTATCAATGCGGGCCTACTCTGTGATGTTGCATTTTGTGAAAAAAATTCATCAGGATTTTCAAAATAAAATTGCTGTAACTACATTTCCACTCCTTTACACTCAAAATGCTATCTCACGCTATCTAATGAATGTGTTATTATTATGATTAGAGAAAAAGATACACTTTTGATGTTTTATACTCTCTAAAAAGTCATTCAAAACAGATGTATTGTGATGTATCATTACGCTGACCCTGACCATTATAACAAAATATATCATGACTTCTTTCTTTTCAGATTGCAGGCCTACCAAGCTTTGTGAAAATTGTTGAAGTGGGACCAAGGGATGGATTACAGAATGAACAAGTAAATTTGTTATCAATTCCTCTTCTTTCGAACCTGTATATATGTTACTCCAGCCAATGTCATATATATGCACAAGAGTTGTCTCCCTTTTGCAGATGTAAACGCCAATTTATTGAAGCTCATTGGTCACCATAAGAACAGCCAGCTGTCATGCTGAAGGTGTTCAGTATTCTCCGAAAAACAAAGCTTTAATTTCACTGCTTAAGAGCCGAAAAAGTAGATTTAAAAGATTCACTACTGGTGTCCTAGGTGAAAATGTTTGGTAAGTGATTCCAGTTGGTACGTGGGAAGAATGAGTTTCGGCATGCTTCTCGTTTGGCAAAACGGCTGCTTCAGCTGCATCTGGTTTGTGCATGCCTCTGTGCTTTCAGATTTATTTCAAGTGTGACTTTCCAGACATCTTTTTGGTTATGGAGAAAGCTCATGAAGTAGGAACAGTATGTTGAAAAAAAAAAGGGGGAAGGGGGACAGGAGTTAGTTTGCAATTTGGACAGCTGGCTGTTCTTATGGTGACCAATGAGCTTCATGAAATTGGCGTTTATATCTGCCAAAGGGAGAAGACTCTTGTGTCCAGTTACCAAGGGGAAAATATAATTATAATTAGATAACTATATCACATACAATTAAAAGATTTACTATGTGTTAAGTCCTAACATTCTATTTTTATGTATTCTAGTCCTGAAGTAGTTTCTGATGAAGATTTAATTGTAGATTAAATTATAAGACTTTTGTTGATGATGATGATGATGATGATGATGATGATGATGATGATGATGATGATGATGATGATGATGATGATGATGATGATGATGATGATGATGATGGTTTTTGTGGTGATGATGAGGAGGAGTATAACTTCTCTTTGTCTCATGCCATTTTATATTATTTTTCATAATGCCGACATCACCGTTTTGTTCTTTGTGCAGGGTGTGGTACCGACGGAGGTCAAGGTGGAATTCATCAACAAATTGTCAGAGACTGGCTTAAAACACATCGAGGCCACAAGTTTTGTCTCGGCAAAATGGGTACCACAGGTATGAATGGTTTTAACAGGAATTGAATGAAACCTGGGCGATGAATTCGGAACTAGAGAGGTGAATCATTGTGTTCAAGAGCAAGAGTTACTGGAAAATCCTAAGTGTGTCATATCTGGAACATAAGTTGAGCTTTTATATAGCGCAATATCCACTAAACGTGCTCAAAGCACTTTACAGGGGATCCCTGACCAACAGCAACACTTAACATGTAGGACGAGACAAGACACCTGTTAGGCGATATTACATTTTTTTTCTGACAGTGACAGTGCTGTTATCGGCCAGATACTCATTTTACACGAGTACGATAAGAGAATGTGAGTAAAGAGCCTTTTCTAAGGGCTCAACTATGGGCCCAGCTAGGCTCGAACCCAGAATCTTCCGATTCAAAAACGAGTGTCATACCACAAGACCACAGAGCCGCACATAGAATTAACAAGGATGTTTTTGAAGATGTGGAGAAGTTGGTGAGAAAACAGGAACCATTGCTTTCATGGAAACTTTCATGGTTAGGACTTCTGGTCAGACACGACTACAGCTTGTGCTAGACAGTTATGCAAAACACGGTGGAAAGTCAATGGAGAAAAGGAAGACAAAGGAAAATGTGGCTGGATAACGTCAAGGAATGGACAGGAGCAACATTGTACGAGTTGATAGAGAAGGCCATTGATTGAGATGTGTGGCATTGATTGTGGAGGCCATATCCTGCAAGTTCCCTTGACGACCATCTGGTCATGGGAATCAGTGAGTGAATGAGTGATAAATCAAAAGGGCAGAATCATACCTTGTAAAACTTGAGACACTGACTATTTTGGATTGCCCTAAACTGTTAGGCAGTTCCGGTAGCTCAGTTGATAGAGCACTCGTTTCACATGCAAAGAGACAGAGATCGATCCCAGGTGAAATTGAGATTTTTATCTGACCTCTCAGTCTACCCGGGTCTGTTAAATCTTGTGGAAAGTACTTTTCAATTGACTAGCGTCTTATCCAAAAGGTAGCAAACACTGGCCACTGTCCATTCTTGCTATAGAAACCAAGATAAACTCCGGCTCTATGCTCTGAAGGACTACTTACTAAAAATTCAGTTCAATTTATAATATTTTTTTTGTATGTTTATTTACTTTTCTTTTTTTCTTCCTCCATTTTTTAAAGCTTGTTTACCCTAATATTGCCAGATTGAGACATCATCTTTAAATTGTTTTATTTTTTTTGTTTGTTTCCATTTTATCTCAGATGGGAGACCACAAGGAAGTGATGTCACAGATCAGCCGCAAGCCAGGGGTCGTATATTCAGTTTTAACACCAAACATAAAAGGATTTCAGGGTGCTGTGAGTACAGAGTTTATTTTTGATGTCTTTGGCTTAAAAAAAAAAGTAGACAGATAAACATTGATATATGAATTTCATTATACTTCAAAATCTCTCAGTTATTCAATTCCAACCTGCGGAGGGTGCCATGTAATTTGTGGTCACAATGCGAAAGTTGGTGTTTTGTGGTCTTTGTCACCCAATCAGTCACTAACTGTGCTCAACATTTTTTTGGATTTAAATACAAGCCGTATATAGTTCACAATGTGTCCATTCTAGAAATACTGCTTTAGTTGATTTAATTTTTAACATCTGATTATAGAGGACTTTGCCACAACGGTAACCAGTGCTAATTTTCCAGTTTTTGTTGGAATTCGTATTTTGAGATATTTAGATGTAGGTAACTTTTGTGCATGAACAGGATTACAGGAAATCTTCTTCTTCCTCTTCTTCATTCAACACTAGGCCTCTACCTCTATTCTGTCCAATCTCTCTAGAGATTTGGTACTTTTCAACATTGAAAAAAACAAACTTAATAATAATACAAGTAGAGTTGATGGAAACAGTTGAGTTGAATTATTAATTTTGAATGCATTCTTTATGTCTCCATAGCTGACATCTAGAGTTGATGGAAATCATTGAGTTATATTGTTAATTTTGAATGCATTCTTTCTGTTTCCACAGCTAACATCTAAAGTTGATGGAAATCATTGAGTTATATTGTTAATTTTGAATGCATTCTTTCTGTTTCCACAGCTAGCATCTAGAGTTGATGGAAATAGTTGAGTTGTATTGTTAATTTTGAATGCATTCTTTCTGTTTCCACAGCTAGCATCTAAAGTTGATGAAGTTGCCATATTTGCTGCTGCCACAGAAGCATTCAGCAAGTAAGTGTGTTCTCTAATTGATTGAAATAAAATCACTATGATAAATGTATTAATTCGTTATTAATGAGTTAAGTAAAAGAAGAAATATTCTTAAAAGCAATGAATTATTAACCTTACAGTTTAACAGTCTTTAGCAGTTAGATAAATAAGACAAACACGAGAAAGTTTGCAGGAGAAGAAAGTAGTCAAGATCATGACATGTGTCTAAATATCTGTTGATTGGTGATTGTCTGTTTCCATTGTGAATAAATATCAACAATATATCTTAATTCTTCTTATTCTTCATACAATCTACAACAGTGACATCTTTTATGCTAGCTTATTTGTGTATTTGTGCAGCTATGTGGTCTTGTGGTATGACACTCGCTTTCAGATCGGAAGGTCCTGGGTTCGAGCCTCGCTCGGCGCATAGTTGAGTCCTTGGAAAAGACTCTTTCCTCACATTCTCTCACCATACTCAGGTGTAAAATGAGTACCTGTAATATTGCCTAACAGGCGACATGTCTCGTTCTACATGTTATGTATTACTGTTGGTCAGGGACCCCTTGCAAAGTGCTTTGAGCACATTTTGTGGATATTGCGCTGTATTTTAAAAAAAGCTCTAAAAAAAGGCTCTTTTATTAGAGTAGTGAGATGGCCTTGTGAATAAGGCATTGCGATTCCTCCCTAAAACATGGGGTTCCAGACCCATCCATATCAGCATTTCATTTCTTCCTTCAGCAAGAAACTTACGGCTAGCCTTCTAGCCTTCGGACCAGAAGATCCAAAGTTCGAGTCTCGCTCTGAGAGGTGCATAGTTGAGTCCTTGGAAAAAGCCTCTTTACTTTACTTACATTCTCACCTTTGAGCACATTCAGTGGATATTGCGCTTTATAAAGCTCAATTTAAAAAAAAAATTATTTTTTTTGATGAGTACCTGGACATTTGTTGTAAAAAACATTGTAATATCGCCTTGCAGGTGTCATGTCTTGCCTTACATGTTTAGTTTTGCTGTTGGCTAGGGACCCTTTGTAACATGTTTTAAGCCTCTTCCTTCCCCTCTAACTAAAACTTAAACTTAAACGTTTACTTTATTGATCAATATACTTTTTCGGGTTTTTTGTTTCAGAAAAAATATAAATTGTACCATAGCAGAGTCCCTTGAGAGATTCAAAGCTGTTACGGACGCTGCTAAAGATGCAGGCATTCCTGTCAGAGGGTATGTTCTGTTTATTACAATGCCAAAGAGTCAGGCATTTCTGTTAGAGGGTATGTTCTGTTTATTACAATGACAAAGAGTCAGGATTTCTGTTAGAGGTTATGTTCTGTTTATTACAATGCCAAGGAGTCAGGATTTCTGTTTGAGGGTATGTTCTGTTTATTACAATGACAAAGAGTCAGGATTTCTGTTAGAGGGTATGTTCTGTTTATTACAATGCCAAAGACTCAGGCATTTCTGTTAGAGGGTATGTTCTGTTTATTACAATGACAAAGAGTCAGGATTTCTGTTAGAGGTTATGTTCTGTTTATTACAATGCCAAAGAGTCAGGCATTTCTGTTAGAGGGTATGTTCTGTTTATTACAATGACAAAGAGTCAGGATTTCTGTTAGAGGGTATATTCTGTTCATTACAATGACAAAGAGTCAGGAATTCTGTTAGAAGGTATGTTCTGTTTATTACAATGACAAAGAATCAGGCATTACTTCAAGAAGGTAATGTTGTGTCTGCATGATCCGATAAAGAAAACATTTTTTAAAATCAAACTCATATGAAATTTAAGTTATTTGAAGCTTAACAACCAAACTGACTCTTCTCAATAAATGTATTTTCTAAAATATTTTATAAGATATCCTGAGAATAGAATAAGTATTTGGTCCACGTCGGCTTTATATTTTTTTTGCAATGATTAGTCACGAATATCTTACAAGGATTTGAATGAAAACAACAAAGTAAATTTCCCAGATTTTTTCCTGAGAAAATATTGGTTGAAATATGACTTCTGACATTTTAAGATAGTGTATATAGTTATCTTATCTTACTAAAGGCTGAATATAGGAATTATCCTTTAAATGCCTTATACAATAGTTTATAAATAACAAAATATCCTATAGCTTGTATTGTATCATTCACAGATAGTTTTGCACAACTTTGAATGTCAGGAAAAATATATCAATACGGCCATGTAAAATCGAAAATTATTATCATAGAATACTGGTTTTGAAAATTGGTCGTGATCAAATGAATCATACGGGCGCTTAAATGACCTAAATAGTGTTGAAAGCGCCGTGAAACACCTAAAAACAAAAACAAACAATCATAAATGTACAAAGTTCATAGTACAATGAAATATTACTGACAACAATAATCATGAAAGCAACAACGATAATAATTCATACATAATAATCATACATATATTGTTGTTGTGGAGATGCAAAGATGTCTGAAATATGGTGGAATCCTGATAAAGTTTACACTGCTGGACCAGAAAGATTGATTGACTTAAGCAAGGTTGACTGTATCTACACTTAGATAAAGAACAGAAATTTTGGGACAGACAAGAGTTGTCAACCTTAAGAAGTTAATTTCAGGGGTTCCCCTTTTCTGACTAAAGCCGGGAAAAAGCCGTCTTTTCAAAATTTTCCAGCTGTTCTTCATTGCTATTTTAAAAAAAATATGCACTTCCGCCACGACATCCTAAGATATCGTCGCCTAGGCATTCCACAAAGGAACATAGATAATTCATCAAACAAGATGTCTGATTTCAACAGGAATCGCCCATGTTGTCCAAGTGACCGAATTGGGGGATTAATAATCTTGGATTCACTTCATCTCTTGTTAATAATCTAGGTATTGGTGTGCTGTTTAAAGACAACAGCAAAGGGTAAGCTATATGGATGGGTATGTCATTTGATGAAGGGAAGCTTTGTACGAAATATTTTCATATAAGCTATTTAGGAGAAAAATTTTCTGGCTTTTGTGCTTTTAGCAGAGGGCTTTCTTTTCCTGTGATTTTTAAGCGTGTTTTGTTGACTTTGTACGGATTCCAGTGTGTAGATAGAAATGGGGGAAGTAAATGTGTGATATCCTGATAGTTAAGGATATTAAGGAAAAGGACACAGAATGAAACAAAGATTATTGTTTTTATTCCACAGATATATATCATGTGTACTGGGCTGTCCTTATGAGGGAAGTGTCCAACCAGATAAAGTGGCTGAGGTTCGTTGCACTTTATTATGCTTAAATTTATATAATTGCTTCAAAGACTCGATAACGATAACAGGAATCGAGTGATATGAGTAAAAAGGCATTTATTTATGTATGGAAAAGGAGACAAAACATAGCATGGACTTCCATAACGAATGTCAGACATTTATGAAAATGCAAAGAAAACTTTTTATCCATAATGGAGAAAAAAAAAAAGAAGCAAAGAAGGATTTAGGAGTGTGAGGGAGGTAGAAAAGTTGGGCTATAAATGATATAACCGTATAGTTCAATAACAATTGGAAGACATGGACTATTTAAAATTCTGAAATTCAAACAATGTTGTCGATTTACCGTATATTTACGGAATTCAGTATGTTAAGACACCTCAGTATATATTGAATACTTGGTGAATGGATGACACCTCAGTATATATTGAATACCTGGTGAATGGATGACACCTCAGTATATCAAATACCTGGTGAATGGATGACACCTCAATATATTGAATACCTGGTGAATGGAAAAAAAACAAACTAAGTAGGTACATAATGCCTATTTAACTGGAGTTCAGCGCTCAGACAGGGGTCGGTCGATGTGTTCGTATAAAATTTGCTTCTATACATGAAACATTGTGAAGGGCATGGCGCATGGTGAAAACATGGAAATGCACCATGCATATAGATGTACCTAGTTACTTTTGATTTTATGTTTTGCTTACTCATAAAAAATTCAAGTAAATAATCATTCTTTTTTTTCCTCATTCTCTATCCTCAGATTGCCAAGAATCTCCTCGACATGGGCTGTTTTGAGGTCTCCCTAGGGGACACCATAGGGGTTGGGACACCTGGAACCATGCGTGAACTTCTGGCCAAGGTCAAAGAGGTCATGCCGGTTTCCAAGATAGGCGTCCATTGTCATGACACATACGGCCAGGCATTGGCCAATATATTGGCCGCTTTGCAGGTTGGTTTTAACGCATTTTGCCACGTTTTGATCACTAATATTTTTTCGTAAATGCAATATGCACAAACCATACAGATGTTACTGGAACAGCAATAGGGGACAAAAGTGTAAATGATCTTCTGGTTTCAGAGTGATGGCATTTGAGTTTTTAGTCTAAATATATGCTGGTCGCCGTAAAGATCATCTATCCTCACTCTTTTCCTTGTGTTGATCATTTTTTTCGTTTTTTTCGTAAAAGTATGTGGCAATTTGTTACTAGGGGTCAAAAGTGTGATGCCAAAAACGCTGGTTCCAATCTCACTTGAGGACTGGATACATACCTTGTGTAAATCATCTTCTGATTTCAGAGTGATAGAATCTTATTTTCTAGTCTAAATATATTATGCTGTTCGTCAATAACGATTATCTATATTTGATCTTTTACTATGCATAATCTTAAGAATCTTCCTATAACTCCTGCTACTAAAATAGGAATGCCTTGATTCAATATGTAACCTATTCATTAATAGAGCACATTTAATGGATATTGCGCTATATTAAAGCTCTATTTAAAAAAAAAATAATTTAAGCTATAGTTTTTAACTATTCACTCTATTACAAAATGCACGATCTACTTAGCTCACCTTATCAAATGATTCTTATAGAAGCTGTTTCGGTGATACAGTCTTGGTGACAAAATCCAATCTACATTAGGTTGTCAGAATGCAGCTGGGGACTATTTTGTGTGGCTATGTGGTCTTGTCTTTATGACACTCGTCCTCAGACTGGAAGGTCCAGGGTTCGAGTCCTGCTCTGAGCAGTGCATAGCTGAGTCGTTGGAAAAGGCTCTTTACTCACATTCTCTCACCGTACTCAGATGTATAATAAGTACCTGGCTATTAGCTGTGTTATCTCTGTCAGAAAAAAAATAGAAATATCCCTTTACAGGCATTATGTCTTGTTCTACCTGTTAAGTGTTGCTGTTGGCTTGGGACCCATTTTAAAGTGCTTTAAACATGTTTAGCGATATTGCTTTATATAAATGCTTGAATTTTAAAATGTCTCGATGGTGTAAATATTTTTTAAAAAGAGTCACTGAACACTATTTTACAACTTTATTTCTATTATTATGTTACTTCTAGATGGGAGTGAATGTGTTTGACAGCTCAGCCTCTGGTTTGGGAGGCTGTCCCTATGCCAAAGGTGCAAGTGGGAATGTGTCTACTGAGGATGTCGTCTATATGATGAATGGTCTCAACATTAAGACAGTGAGTATTATTTAACTGGTTATTGGGAATTAACTCACTCAACCCTAACACCGACTATATCCGTGGTTTACCCGGATTACTTTTACCCCATGCCTATTCATTACATTTTTCTGAGACAAATTATAGGCGTAGTATCAAGCTAATGTTTTTAGTTTTTACATGTAGGAGGTGGAATTTGTCTTAGTTTCTGTGCTGTTGAATTAACAATCACAATTACTTACTACTCTTTGGATAGGATCCAACAGATAATTTTTCTTCTAAAGTGACCCCCGCACCCCCAAAAAATTAAAATAATAGAATAAAAAGAAAATTAACATCTGGCTTTCTTTTTTTCTTTTCAATGGGGGGGGGGGGGGGGGGGGTCTTTAGAAGAAAAATTGTCTGTTGGATCCTATCCAAAGAGTAGCAAGGGATCCTAACCAAAGAGTAGCAAGTAATTGTGACTGTTAATTAGATGAACTCAGGTTGAGTCGGTTGTTTATATAAAGATTGAAGACTCATCCTAGAAAGATGTTTTAACTCTTTATTCAATCACCTTCATCATAGGATTGTGGACTGAAAACTTTCCATCATTTGTTATTTGAAACAAGAATTTAACTCTATCAGCACCGAAGTTATATTCGCATTTTTGTCACAAAATGGCTGAAACCTGATTGAGGCAGCATGAGAATGACAAGCTAAGACAAAGCGACATTCGAATTCGGCACAAAATCTAAATTAAAATATCCCCCTAGGGCCAATTGAATGTTCTGATGAAATAAATGATACCATTGGTTCACTTTATAGTACTTTTGTAGAAGGAAGGATTGGATTACATTATTGTTTTTGCCTTTCAAGACCGGCTGCACTGTACGGCCATTGGCCAGTAGAACAGATTCTGCTCTGGCTGCACAGTGTGGCCAATGGTGCTGAAAGAGTTAAAATGAAAACTCAGAAGAAAAAAAAAGTTTTTGAATTTGTTTCAGGGAATTGACATTCACAAGTTGATCGAGGCAGGTCACTACATCTCTAATGCCATTGGACGTAAATCGTCCTCGAAGGTTGCCACAGCCACCAAGTCATCCCTTTAATGCCATCTCGTCTTTCATCATCCACTGAATCTGATGCCTCCTTAACGAAATCCAGTATCGGTATTACATTTGATTTGATTAAAACTTTCGAAACTTGAAATGCTGATGATTTTTAATAATAAACAAAAATGAATATAAAAGCTTCCAAAACGAACAAAATACCAAACACGGAACATTTTAGGCTCCAAACCCTTCTTCAGCCAACAACAAAAAACATTAAAGACTTGAATACATGACTAAATTAAAGAATAGTCGTCTATCTGGAATTTAGTAATGTATTATGTCTTTAATGTTTTTTTGTTGTTGGCTGAAAAGGGTTTTGAGCCCGAAACATTCTGTGTTTGGTATTTTGTTCTTTTTCGAAGCTGTAATATTAATTTTTGTCTATGACTTTTTACAGTCCACAGCTTCTCGCAGCTTAGTATCACTTTGATTTTAATAAGGATTTTTATTAATTTGGGGAATTTGTTTTATATTTTATTTAGAAGATAGCTTGAAATTTGTTGAATAGGGGAATGTTTTAAACATGCCCTTACAGAGAGAACGTCAGCATAGCATTATACATGCGTCTCTCTTATCAACTGAGGAAATCTATCGTTTGGGATAATTATATTTGAAAAATCACTTTTCAAAATGTTATTATATACATTGTTTTTAAAAATAAAAATATAACTATTAAACTTATTTTGATGAAAAGTTCACAGTGATATGTTGCAAAGAATGAAAAATAATACGGAATGCACCCAAGATAAAGAATACCCACTGTGAAACCACTGACTTCACGGTTTGGTAACTCAGACTAAAAAAAAAAAGATCGCTGAGAAACGATTTAACTGGTGAATCACGGTGAACTTTTAATCAAAATAAGTTAGATTTTTATTTTATAAAAGTATGTATATGATAACATAATTTTTAAAGTGATTTCTCAAATATAATTAAATATAAGCTTACATTCAATTTCACATTGTTATTTATTTCTTTGAGCTTCGAGCAGCAACATTTACATTACCAAATATAATTAGTGATATCTCAGTAACCAAACGATAGATTTCCTCAGAGACACATGCACAATGCTATGTTGACGTTCTCTCTCTATGTATGTTTTATGAATGTTTACAAAGACCTGAGAATACCCAAGATTGTTGCAAGTGCTGTTAAGACTTTTAAATATACAAACAATGAAATATAATGGAATTTACTGATTTTATTAAACTGTTTATGCAACACAATAGAATTGTAAAAAAAAAAGATTATAATGAAATGTCTATTAATGTTGATATGAAGTTTAATTCATTTTCAAAAATAGACATGGGTTCTATAGTTATTGGGCGGTGGAATTCATTAATTTGTTGTAGTTGAGTTGGTTTTTTTTCTTCGCCAAATATGTTGACGTTGTACAATTGAAGAGTGGTTTTCCAAAACTCCCTAACTCGGTTTTTCCCATTTTTAGATATAGAGGATTATTTACCCTACATTTTCTCATTCAGTCTATTATCATATAAAAACATCAAATTCACACAAATCTAAAGAAATTTTTGTGTCATTTGATGCTTAAAATATAATTTACATTTCAATTTTTCTCATGGATGAAAAATCTTAAAAAGTCGAAAAATGGACTCAAGGAGTTTTGGAAAACCAGCCTTCAATTATATTGAGATTTAAAAAAAAACCACTTGCACATGTGAATCTCATTCATGGAAAGAAAAAGAAATTGTTTCTGGGTGGGGTTCCTGACCTCCCATACTGGGCAGGGGGGTACATACTGTGTCTTCTATCTCCTTATATCTGTTTTCCAACATGCTTTTTGTCTTTGTCTTGGAATGAGATTACTTGGTTTTGTCCTGGCCCTGGCCGGAGTCCTAGCTGCGAGGGAAATAGTCAAATGCAAAGTTATTGTTTTGAGAGATGATATTTCTTTCCTTGTAAATCTGTTTATGTATTATTATATTTGTTATTTTGAATGTATAATGTAAGCATTTGAGTGTATTCCTCTTTGTTGGATTTTGTGTTTGTGTCCGGATGAGACTTATAGGTGATCTCAAACTAAGTACATTGGTGGTCTGCTCTTGGAATCTACATCTGATCCCTGTTTGTTCCTAGTTCCCCTGTCTTACTTTTTTTTTGGGTGCTTTAATTGTAATTCTAGAACTTTCTACTATCCCATTTTCTTCCTTTTTACTGGCTCCGATATAGCCTAAATGTGTTGCAAGCGCCATAAAACCCTTAAAAAAACAAGAAAACAAAAATAAATTGTTTGAATGTGGGCTCAGTCTTTCCCTCCCCCCTCCCCCCTCTACCTTTCCAATACCCTCCTCTGGTTACAGTCCAATGCTAAATCCCTTGGTCACCTGATAGGGATGAAGTGTTGAGAGTGGGAGAGATTTTATGATTTAATGTTGATTTCCGATAAGTCAGTACTTCATTGGGATGACTTTTATTTAAACCTTATTTTGTTAAATATGATTTTTTTTTCTTTTCTATATTACTGTAGAGCATAAGAGATTATCCATTCAAACAGATGAATTTTCTTGTTCCTGGGACATCGAATTGTTGGGAATTGAATGCATCTAAATTTCATTGTATATATTATTTTGATTATTTCGTCATTCATTTCACGTACCCATGGTAAGTGACAGTTGTTGATTATAATGACATAAGATATATTATAGTATTACGATTGTTTTGAATGTATTTTAACAACTAGAAATGACTATTGGTTTTAGGGCAAATCATGGTTTTGGCACATACGACAACAGTATGTAAAATCCTTCATTGTGTCCATACTTTTTTCTCCTGATATGTGAAACTTGTCGCTTACAATACTACGTGAAATCAATTAGATTTTATCAGAAAATCACTGATTTTCAATTAATTTATGCCTTTTATTTTCGCGTAGTGGAGTCCCTATAGCTCAGTTGACAGAGAACTCGCTTCACACTCAAAGTGACCCAGCTCCAGGACCGAGATTTTTTTCTGACCCTCCTGTCCACCCAGCAGTGATTAGATTTATATATATAAGTCTGTTAGATTGGGTGAAAAGTACTTTGAAACAGACTAACATCATATCCAAAAGGTAGCAAGCAATTGCTATTGTCCATTTCAGGCTATAGAAACTGGGATAAACTCCGGCTCCATGGGCCTAATAAGAAGCTGATATACAGAGACGTGATAAGACATGGAATGAGTTTTAAAAAGTTAGTTTAGGATAGAGAAGGATGGAAACTGTTTGTCTGTGGCTTATACCCTGACCCAGGGTGAAAAAGGCAATGATGATGGGCTTAATGGCTCTAAACAGACTTCTTTTATGTTCGTATGTAAATAATGCTGTACATATCGCAGAGACGTTATTAAATTATACAGAGGGTCTTTATTAGTTGTCTTTGTTTTTTAAAATGTTTTTTTTTGTAGCTTGACAACAACCAATAACGTTTTTGTTTAATGATAATAGTTGTTACGCTGTATTATGTTTGGGTAAACTAGACATTGGTTTTCCCTACTCACTACAAATTACGACATTTTAGTTCCAATTTCAAAACTTCACGAGCATTTCTAAGTCTTTAAAACTAATTGAAAATGAAAGTTGATTCTAGACTACATCAATTTGTGGATTTTGAAATTTTATTTAATCCTTATGATGGTAAATTGTTGATTTATAAAGTTGACTATAGCAACTTCTATTTTTATCTCCTAAGAATTACGACTTTTAAAATGTTCAAGTAGTCAGGTCAGGTTGATCGTTGAACACAATCTTGAAGTTCTGAAAACATTTTCATTCCGATTGAATCCCATAGTGGGCTGGGAGGCACTAGTTGTGTCTTCTATCTCCCTATATCTGTTTTCCAACATGCTTTCTGTCTTTGTATTCGAATGAGATTACTTGGTTTTGTCCTGGCCCTGACTGGATACCCTGGTGTTGAGGGAAACAGTCAATAAATGTATATTTCTGGGTGGGGTTCCTTACCTCCCATAGTGGGCAGGGAGGTACTTAAAGTACTTACTGTGTCTTCTATCTCCCTATATCTATTTTCCAACATGCTTTCCGTGTTTGTCTACGAATTAGATTACTTGGTTTTGTCCTGGCACTGGCCAGATACCCTAGCTGGGAGGGAAACAGTTAATAAGTGTATAGTTAGTTTTGGGAGATGATATTTTTTTTCCCTTGTAAATCACCTCTCTGTTACGTATTGTATTATTTTTTCTTTTATATTTAATGATTTGTAAACATTTGAGTGTGTTCCTTGTGGTTAGGGACCTGTACTTGTATCTAGATTAGACTTTTATTCTAAGTGATCTCAAACTAAATACACTGATAGTTTGCCCTCGGAATCTACATCTGTTCCCTGTTTGAACCATTCGCCTTTGCCTTACTTTTTCTCATGTGCTTTCAATTGTAAGTCTATAATGTTTTGACTATCCCATTTTCTCCTCTTTATTGTCTCTGAAATGATCTAAATGTATCGCAAACACCCTAAAACCCCTAAAAACTAACATTCCAATTGAGGATTAGTACTCTAGTATATTTATTTTCCCATTAAACTTAAATATTTTGTTCCGTCTATTATTTCGATTATAAATTTGATTTTTAGCAATGAGCTAATCCCGACATAATACCATGTGGTGTCCTGATATCTCAGTCGATAGAACACTCTCCTCACACGCAAAGGGACTGAGATTGATCCCGGGTGAAGTTGAGATCTTTTTCTGACTCCCTGTAGCTGGGTTTAGAAGATCCAGCGGAAATTACTCTGCACATGTCCTATCCAAAGGGTAGCAAACAATTGCTATTGATTGTTTCACGCTTTGGAAACTAGGGTACACTCCGGCTTCATGGACCTTATGGCTTTGAAGGAATACCTTTTAAAAACCAGATATCGTGAAAGACGTTAAGTTTGTAGCTTTTATCTTTGTAATTATTTAGTCGCGTTTCAGGGTGTGAGTCAGCCCGACATATTACCGTTTTGAGAGGGTGAGTCAAATTTGTCTGTTTATCCAGTTGAAGACGCCGGACGCACTCAAAATTTACAAGTTAAGATTAAATTTTTGAATTTGAGTTTTAAATCATCATCATGTCCACTGTGAAATAATAGGGTTATTGGAGGCAACAGGTCACTTGTTTCAGCGGCAAGTCAGAATTTGACCTTTTTGTTGTTTGTTTTGTCATAAAAGTCAACTCCGTGCAATAGAAGATGATCACAATTGTGAGTGTGGTGAGAATAGGAAGCCTTCATTTTGAATTTATCGGTTTGATTTCTTGGTGAAATTCAATTGGCCATACATTTTTTGATAGTGTTGTTAGAATGTTTGTAGCAAGAAAAAAGACCTTTCTAGTATTCCAATTTGTTGGTGTTGTTCTTTTTTGAGAGTTTTGTTGTTGCTGTTGTTTGTTTTGTTTTTTGTTTGTTTATTTTTTTTCTCTTTTCATTTCTTTTCTTTTTAAATTTTTAAAATCATTTTTTTGGGGGTACATCTTTACCAACCCCCCCCCCCCCCCCCCAAAACCTAAGTAGAACAAAGGATAGATTGCCCTTGGATTTACTTCTGATCTTGAACTTGTCTCCCCTTGTCTAACTTGGCCCCTTGTGCGGCTTATTGGTCTTGCAGTATGACACACAACTTTGGATAGAATCTGGGTGGGGTTCATGACCTCCCATCATAGTGGGCAGGGAGGTACTTACTGTGTCTTCTATCCCACAATATCTGTCTTCCAACTAGCTTTCTGTCTTTGTCTTGGAATGAGTTTTGTCCTGGCCCTGACCGGATACCCTTGGTGAGAGGGAAACAGTCAAATGTATATTTAGTTTTGGGAGATATTTTTTTCCTTGTAAATCATCTCTCTTTTATGTAATGTATTATGTTTTGTTTACATAGTATATATGATTTGTAAACATTTGAGTGTATTCCTCTTAGTGGGGACCTGTGCTTGTGACAAGATAAGGCATTTAGGTGATCTCAAACTAAGTATACTTCGACAGTGTGCTCTTTGAATCTATTTCTGTTTCCTATTTGATCCAATTCTCCTTTGTCTTACTTTTTCTTGGGTGCGTTAATTGTAATTCTATAACTATTACTATCCCGTTTTATTCCTTTTTACTGGCGCTGATATGACCTTTATGGGTTGTAAAACCCTTAAAAACAAAAAGAAACTTTGGATAGAAAGGTCCCGGTTTCGTCGAGTCCCATTGTGAGCGGTGCAAAGTTGATTGCTTGGAAGAGGCTCTTTATTCACATTCTCTCACCGCATCAGGTGTAAAATGCATTCGTCACCAGCATAACAGCATTTTATATGTTGGCGGTGGGGGGGAACAAAAAAACAAAACAAACCCAACAAACAGGTGTCGGGTCTGTATATTGGCAATTGCCAAAAATAAACCTTTGAATTGAACATTTTCAAACAGGATTTGACTAGACTATATTTTACATGACACCTCAACATTTCGACCAAGAGTGCCCAAGCACATGGTTAGAGGAATTAATTCCTCGTTGGGCGGGGGAGAATTACTCTAACATTGTGGGGCCGGTATATTCTTCACTCGTCCATACCATCGCTATCTCTTCTATTCCCTGACTTGCTTGTCTTATGCCTCTTCGCTCCTGGCGGAGCATAGGGCCTCAACAGCACTCTTCCATCTTCTTCTGTCATTGGCACAGACCTTTGCCTCACTCTAGGTAAGACTGGAGACGTACAGATCTTGGTAAAGGCTTCTCCTCCGAGTCTGTTTTTGGACGACTCTGATTCCTCTTGCCCTGTGGGTTCCATTCGAGAGCCTGCTTGGTTATATTACAGGCCTCTTTCGCAGGGTATGTCCAACCCATCGCCACTTTCTGCGTCTGACCTGGACTACATTTGCTCTTGGCTTGTTCTATGTCCAAAGGTCAGCATTTGGCACTTTGTCAAACTCTTGATTTTTTCTTGTACAAAGGTCAACATTTGACACTTTGTCAATCTCTTGGTTTTTTCTTGTACAAAGGTCAATATTTGGCACTTTGTCAAACTCTTGGTTTTTTCTTGTCCAAAGGTCATCATTTG
>NC_088370.1:26052748-26060248 GCF_034508935.2 Berghia stephanieae | reverse complement strand
AACATATTATATTATGTTATATAATTAATTAGTATGTGTTTTATTTTTTGTAAAGCAATTAAAAATAACAAGAGATTTAAGGTTAGATCATGATTTTAGCTCATACGAAAGTGTGTAAAATCCTTCATTACAACGCATTGTGTCCATATATTCGGGGGCTGATGTGATAGGATGTGAAACTTGTCGCTTACGATATTACTTGAAATTAACGACGAGTTATTGCCGAGTTCATTTATTATACACGGGGAAGGTTGGAGAATTGGATTGCGTTTGTCAGTCAGTAACATGACCGATCAGTTGCTGTCAGTGAGCAGTGGCGATGACGGCTCTTGGAACGTTTGGCTGTTGCTCCCCGTTTTTATGTTTTCTTAGTTAAAAGTATTAAAAAAAAACTAAAAATTGAAAAGAATTTTTAAAAAAAGGAAAGAAGAAAACAATATTCTCTAAAATGTCCTCCATATTTAGTGGATATGTTTCGGGTTATCATAGGTTGCTAGCTCTTGTGTGCATTTTAGTTCTATGCTCGGTATATTTTGTAAAGGGTGAGATTAAATCTTTTGAATTTTACAAAGAAGAAAAGGAAATTTGTATCACGAAACAAGTCAATGATAATAAGTGTGTTGTAGAAATAAACCAGAATTTGGAGGTGAGAAGTGTAATAACATGTGTGTTAAACTGTGTTAATGATAAAGACTGTATCGGTGTTAGTATGAAAGATAAATCAAATTCTTGTTACAAATATTATGATTGTTTTGTAAACGCAGATTGTAAAACGGATAAAGGAATCGGAACGAAGCATTCATATTTTTCTAAAATCTGCGACAATGGCGGTAAATGGCAGCCTAAATCAGAATCGTGTGCATGCGTAGGTGGATGGGTTGGGCCGACCTGCCAGAAACACCCCACACATTGTCTAGATCTGATAAAAGCCGGATATTCTCCGGGAACGTATTCTGTCATGCTTGATGCAAACGGACAAGGATTAACCTTGCTTCCTGTTAAATGTTATGTAGAAGGGAACTACTATCACATTTTAGCCATGTATTCAAGAGGCGAGATGGACTCAAACAGGACGTGGGCGGAATACCGAGACGGTTTTACAGGGAAACAGGAGTGGCTTGGTCTGACCAAGTGGAATATACTAAGCACGCTATACGGATTCCAAAAGATGATTCTAAAGGTTCGTGTTATGAATGTCGGCACCATGACGAGAGCATTCTATGGATTCAAAGTCTCTGACGAAGCTGGACATTTTGCCTTCACGTTCGATTCGTCCTCAGAGACTACAGATCAAAGAGGTGATAATCTTAAAAAACTCTACTGCAAATTGGATGACTGTTTTGAATCGAACAAACACAGTTGGTTTTCTGCTTGGAACCGTGACCAGGATGGCAACGGTGTTAAAAACTGTGCATCTGACGCTGGAATGGGTTGGTGGTTTCCCAAAAGTTGCACCAACGATTGCAATCTGTTTGGATGGGGTCCCAGACATTGGGCTAAGGCGCCATCCGGTGATTTTAAGTTGTTCATTCGTGGAATGGATGATTGTCTCAATGAATTTAGTTACGAGGAATTTATTATCTCTATGTTGCTTATGAAATAACTTGAAGCGGGATTCTTGCGTGATAAAGATATGAACAAGTGTGTATGAAAGGTGCCAGACAAAGCAAGAAAGAAAAATAGAAGAAACAAAAAACATCAAAAAAAAATCAGTCTACCTCGACTGGGGATCGAACCTCAGACCTTCTGATTAGCGGTCAGACGTGCTACCATTACAAAGGTAATCAGAAGGTCCGAGGTACGATCCCCAGTCGAGGTATACTGATTTTTTGGGATGTTTTTTTTCCTTCTATTTTTCTTTCTTGCTTTGTCTGACACCTTTCATACACACTTTTTGCAGATCTTTATCAGATACTGGCGCCTGCTCCTTAATTTCTTTAATTTGATTGTAGCGTACATGTCTATGCATCTCGCAGACCTACCTACTACGTATTACGAACATTTTGTATAACTACGAATTTTGGGCTTCAATTTGAGAACAATATTAAGATCTTTAATTCAATAAAACTTATTGAAGACGAAGCTCTGGTGCCAGAGCTAGTGCATAAAGCTGTTTAAAGCATTATTTTCACGTTTTAAAGACAATTTGGTAATTTTTTAAAGGTTGTCATAAGGTCTTCTAGGTTCTTTTTAACCCGTGGAGTTTTTAAATACGATTTTTTTCTAATTTCAAGTAGGTAGGTCTGATCTCATGTTAAAAGAGTGAGCTTTTATATAGCGCAATATCCACTAAACGTGCTCAAAGCGTTTTCCAAGGGCTCCCTGGCCAACAACAACACTTCACTTAACGTGTAGGACGAGACATGACGCCAGTTAGGCGATATTACAATTTTTTCGGGCATAGACAATGCTGTTAACGACCAGGTACTCATTTTACACCTGAGTACGGTGAGAGAATGTGCGTAAACAGCCTTTTCCAAGGACTCAACTATGCGCCGAGCGAGGTTCGAACCCAGGACCTTCCGCTCTGAAAGCGGGTGTCATACCACAAGACCACATAGCCGCATATAGTCTCTTAATCTTACCCAAAAATTAGGAATTTTTCAATTATGATTGTTTTGACAATACATTTATATTATTTGTC
Organism: Berghia stephanieae; assembly: GCF_034508935.2. Lineage (NCBI taxonomy): Eukaryota > Metazoa > Mollusca > Gastropoda > Nudibranchia > Aeolidiidae > Berghia > Berghia stephanieae. The sequence continues at coordinate 26,057,604 of NC_088370.1, read as the reverse complement.
TTCGACGTGTACATATATGCAGGTCTGACATCCAAACCCACTTATGGACCATGTTTAACATTGTTGTAATAGACAATATTTTGCGTCATTTTTTTTTTTTGAGGTTTCCATTACAACATTGAATGAGCCCATAAAGCATTGGGTCATCAGACCTGCAAATAAGTGCATGTCTTTTGTCATAAAATCGTTTCGCTATACACAATACCCTATTGAGGCAGTTGTTCCCAATTTTGTTGTTATTAAATTCTACTGAAATATTTTTTTTTAAAAAGAACCAAAAAAAAAAACAAAAAAAAAAACAAAAAAACAACAACAACAAAAAACACCATAAAAAAATGAACAGACCCCAAAAAACAAACAAAACAAAAAACAAACAAAACAAAACAAAACAAAACAAAAACAAAACAAAAAACCCCCCAAAAAAGCTTTAAAAAATAAAACCCGGCCCATTAAAAACTTTGAATATTTATTTCATAAATGACACACACACACATATACACACATACACACACACATACACACATACACATACACACACACATGGCGTTTTCGACGCTTTTATGCCATTTCAGCACCAGGAAGAAGGAGAATTTCTAAAAAGTCAGAACATTTTTATCCAGCAAACCAGCATCTGTTAAAAGATAATAAAGAAAAAGAAAGAAGAGTTGAACAGAGATTCAAACTATCTTCAAGAGAAAGATCTGAACAAGTGTGTATGAAAGGTGCCAGACAAAGCAAGAAAGAAAATTAGAATTAAAAAAAACCCATCCGCCTCTGTCGTCTTGTGGTATGACACGCACTTTTGGATCGGAAGGTCCTGGGTTCGAGCCTGGGTTCGGCGCATAGTTGAGTCCTTTGAAAAGGATCTTTACTCACATTCTCTAACCCTACTCAGGTGTGAAATGAGTACCTGGCCGTTAACAGCGTTATCTCTGTCGCCATGTCCCGTCCTATATGCTTAGTGTTGCTGTTGGCCAGGGACCCTTTGTAAAGCGCTTTGAGCACGATTAGTGGATATTGCGCTATATAAAGATGCTTAAGCTCAATCCCAAAAATTCAGTCTACCAAGAACAATGTTATAAAATCCTGTTGTACTCTGAAAAAAACCAAACCATTTATTAAAAATTTTGGCCTGAAAACTCGTCCATTAAATATCGATTGGCAAAAAAAAACAACTATCAAACCTCGCTTTCGGATCGAAAGGTCCTGGGTTCGAGCCTTGCTCGGCGCATAGTTGAGTCCTTGAAAAAGGCTCTTTACCCACATTCTCTCACCGTACTCGGGTGTAAAATGAGTACCTGGCCATTAACATCGTTGTCTCTGTCGGAAAAAAAATATTATTATCCCCTAACAGGCGTCATGTCTCGTCCTAGGTATTAAGAGTTGCTGTTGGTCATGGACTCCTTGTGAAGCCCTTTGATCACATTTAGTGGATATTGCTCTATATAAAAGCTCAACTTTGAATCATGGGACTTTGCAGAGTCTCAGGTTTGAGAGTTATTGTCAAGATGAGAGTCATTCTAATAGATCGATATGTGAAGGACATGTTTTCTGGCCAAAATACGTGTTTTTCCAAAGTTACCGCAGTATCCTTGTAGCCAGTCCGGAGACATCTAGAGGTCCCACAGTGACTACCTGAGCATTATGGCCAAAAAGAATACTTAATCCTTTAACTCCAGTCAAAGCATAGGCCATCAATGGTGTTTCATCATTTGACTCTTTCGTGGGCTGTCCTCTCCACCTGCTTCCACGTGTATCCATCTCTTCACGGCAGTTAGGAGCATAGGCCATCAATGGTGTTTCATCATTTGACTCTTTCGTGGGCTGTCCTCTCCACCTGCTTCCACGTGTATCCATCTCTTCACGGCAGTTAGGAGCGTAGGCCATACATGATGCTTCGCCATTTGGCTCTTTCTTGAGCTGTCTTCTCTATCTCCTTCCATGCCCATCCACCTCTTATCCCCAGTCGGAGAGAGAGTAGGCCATCAATGACGCATCGCCATTTGACTCTTTCTTGGACTGTCCTCTCCACCTGCTTCCATGCACATCCATTACAACAATGAGCCCACAAAGAATTGGGTTACCAGCATGCAAATAAGTGCACGTCGTTTGTCATTCAATCGTTGCGATATACATAATACCCTGTTGTTGATTTAGAATTTTAATAGAATATCATCATAGATGGAAAAAGAATGTTTAGATATCGATCTGACTGCTTCCCCGTCTCCAAACATAAAACTCCAGACGGAGTCGAGGTAAAATGAAGCCTCAGTGAAGGGAAAAGACACATGACGTAAAGAAATACCTAGATATACACCCAGCAAGAACGAGGACCATTAGTTGTAATATCCCCTAATAGGCGTCATGTCATGTCCCACATGTTAAGTGTTACTGTTGACCAGGGACCCTTGGTAAAGCGCTTTGAGCACGCTTAGTGAATATAGCGCTGTTTAAAAGCTTAAGTATTTATCTTTTATTTAATTATATTTTTTTCTTCTCTTCTTGGCAAAATCGTGTACGATATAATTGAAACCGGATTCTCAATTCACAGACTTTGCATAAACACCAAGAAACCGGAAATGCCAGCATCATCTTTATTTTTTTAATTAACCAAATTGAAGTTTCTCTTCCGTTTTATTATTGTTATTTATTTCTTCGAGCTTCAAGCAGCAACATTTGCTTTATTACCTATAGATAGAATGAAATTAACGTAACTCAGCTTTTTGCTATTGTTTGTAGCCAATCATTTTTATGGGGAGTTCTCACTTAAGTGCATTAAGCAGCCTATAAACGATTGATGTTACACACAGTTTTGTGTGTTAGTACGTTATAGATAGTATGCGCTTGGCTAAGAATCTCACAACGTTGCAATCCGGAAGTTTAACGGACCGACACACAAAACAATGTGAAACCTTGAACGTTTGTAGTCTGATTAATACAGTTTAGTGAGAATTACTCATAAACGCGGATGGCAAAAATCAATAACAAAGACATGAGTGGCGTCATCTTTAATCTATCTATATTCAGCTGGCGGATGTTATGAGTGTTTGTTTTTTTTTTTAGATAAACGCAATGCACAAATATTGGCATAAAACGCAGGTAGGAAAGTAAAATTAACATAATCAAATTTATCAGTAGAACAAAGTTTAATATTTTTTTAAAGTCTAAGAAACTACAATCACCCCCAAAAATAATTTGACGAGACAACGCTATAAACGGTCAGGTACTCATTTTGCAACTGAATACGGTGAGAGAATATGAGTGAAGAGCATTTTCCAAGGACTCCACTATGTGCCGCTCAGAGCGGGACTCGAACCCTTGACCATCCGGTCCGAAGGCGAGTGTCATACCTTGAGACCACGAAGCCTCACAAGACTCCTAGACTCAGCATTAAAATTTATCCTGTTTTTAAACTTATTTTTGACCAGAGATTCAATTTTCTTTATTTTCATCATTCCGACTTGACACCAGTTTGAGAAGATGGTCACATATCAACGGTGTCCTTCTCTAACCATAGCCTTCGTAAGCTTATAGCCTGATGCTGACCGTAGCCTTCGTAAGCTTATAGCATGATGCTGACCGTAGCCTTCGTAAGCTTATAGCATGATGCTGACCGTAGCCTTCGTAAGCTTATAGCATGATGCTGACCGTAGCCTTCGTAAACTCATAGCCTGACACTGACCTTAGCCTTCGTAAACTCATAGCCTGACACTGACCGTAGCCTTCGTAAACTCATAGCCTTATACTGACCGTAGCCTTCGTAAACTCATAGCCTGACACTGACCGTAGCCTTCGTAAACTCATGTCACTCGCTTTCGGATCGGAATGTCTTACCTCGCTCGGCGCACTGTTGAGTCCTTTGTAAAACTCTTTACTCATATTCTCTCACCATACTGAGTTGTAAATTGAGCACCCGACCGTTGACAGCGTTGTTTTTGTCGGAAAAAATGTACTATCGCCGAACAGGCGTCATTTCTTGTGTAAGACAATAAGCTTATGTATAAGGGTTATCCAATAATTCTATTGGAAAAATATGATCAGTTATTCAAGCAATTGTATCAATGAATTTACGATGCAGTCGTTTCAATGGAAACTTGGTTAATATTTGATGAGTTTGGGTCAGTTTTATGTCCAATTTCATGGAATGCTCTTTGTGTCGAGAGATAGAAAATTACTCATGCTCGATTGGTTTTCGTTATTAATTTGGGCATGAAATTGATATTGCTGATGTCCGGCTATGTGGTCTAGTAGTATGGTACTCACTTTCGGATCGGAAGGTCCTGGGTTCGAGCCTCGCTCGTCGCATAGTTGAGTCCTTGGAAAGTGCTCTTTACTCACATTCTCTCACCGTACTCAGGTGTAAAATGAGTACCTACTGGCTGGTCGTCAACAGCGTTGTCTCTGTCGATAAAAAAAAGTAATTACGCCTAACAGGCGCCATGTCTCTTTCTACATGTTGGGCGTTGTTGTTTGTCAGGGACCCTTTGTAAAGATCTTTGAGCACGTTAAGTGGATATTGCGCTCTATAAAAGCTCGTTTTTTATCTTAAAAGGCGGGGTTTAGCATTGATATTTAGAGATTTAACGTTTCGAGTTGATTATGATTATATTTACTTTTAAGGGGTCGATTTTAGACTGACATGGGGTGGTCTAAATCAGTGGGAGGAGTTGTTTGAATGAATCGTTGGGACAGTTTAAAATAGGGTATAAAACGGAATATTTATGATCAAACCTACACTTTGGGCTTCTCAATTGTCACTTTAATTTTTTTTCCTTTTCATCGTCATTTACTGCACTTTTTGGACTTCGAGTTTTTTTTGGACAAAATTATGTCAAATATATGTTGTATTAAAAAAA